>NW_020329288.1:0-27054 GCF_001858045.2 Oreochromis niloticus | reverse complement strand
CTATGCTAGCGGACAACTCGTACTACTGGTTTTGATCGCTGAGCGATTTATTGTTGCTCAAAGTTAATAAAATCAATAAAAAGACATGAACTATACATATAATACAAGCCAAAGTCGCGACGTTCGGTTCTGACCGAACCTTCTTCAGGCTGGCTTGAGAAAAGCAATATCAAGAAGTTCACCAAGTGTCCGGAGCAGATTCGTGCTGTCCGAATAACGTCCATGAAAGTCTGCACTGGGTGGACCACACTGCCACAATGCTCAGGGTGGTCGCATTCCTGTAGCCAATCAGTGGTCCACGCAGTGTACAATTTAAAGGACGCTGTGGCGTCCGAGCCGTGAATGGTCGCACGCGCAGGTGCTGCTTTCACGGACCTCGGGAGAACAGACTGCCAGGCGTCATATTGAAAAAACCTTTCCCCTGAATATGGGTGTAGAACATGGCTGCATTCAGTCTTTTAAACACAGGGAGTTGATTGCATTCAGCCACAATAACATATTGTACAGTTCAACTTTGTAGGGGGATTGCATGAGTGAGATTCACAAAGGGCAGACCAAACTGTCTGATCATGAGGCGTTTGCATACAAATAGTCAATCCAGTACAGTAGAATGTCACAGTTCATATATACAATGTATGATTGGCATAAAGTGTTCTAAAGGTCCATTGTCCCGGATTAGAGCAGTTAGTGCAACCTGAAATTTACATAGGGTTGAGGAACAGTCATGACAACAGCAAAGAACAGGCATGTAATGCATAAAATCCATACCGTCTTACATACTTGACCTTATGACCCCTGAACTTTATACAGGTTGTAGGGTTGATACCATAGTGTGTGTTGTTTGTGTTGTTCTATAGAGCATCACAGTGAGGGGTCCCAGAGAAACCCAAGCGGGCAGTCAGGCGGCACGGGCCGGTTAGGGGAAATCAAGTTTGGAGCACGGTCCCCAAAGGGGCCGGGCTCCAATGCACAGACCATACCTGCTTCCGCCTCAGGTCTCCCGAGACCCCAGCGAAGCTCCAGGCGGGGTCCCATGGATGGGGTTGGAGAAGCGAGGGGTAAGGGGAGGAGGGGTGAAGAGGAGAGGGGGGAGGGGTTAAGGTTAGGGCCCATCCCAGGGTGGGGTATGCCCGTCCTCATCTCCAACTAGGTGTCCGCGTGGTTAGGTTTAGGGCCGGAGTTGAGTTTTGTCTAGGGGTCACTGAGGTTAAGTTTAGGGTCAGTTTGAGGGGTGGGATGCTCCCCAGGAAATTGTGGAAAGGGAGTGAGACACACAGTAATAATGGCAGCAATGACAATTGAAAACATTAGAATAATAACTATATACATTCTGTGGGATCAATATCTCCTGAATCCCTTTTCGTTGAGTCCGTTTGGATAAACTGTATCCAGTTTAGCTATCCAAACTCTCTCAGTTCTCCTCCTCTGCTGCGTTGTCCACCTCGAGTTCACTTGGATAACTGTCGCTGTGACAGAGCTCCAACCATGTATTAAAAAATGTTTCACCAGGTAGGTGTGAGTGTTCTTTTTCTGTGTAATATTGTACCTGTGTTGAGTGAATCGAGTCAGCAGTGTGTTACCCGTTTCCCCCACATACTGGATTCCACATCTCTTACATGTAATCAAATATATACAATTTTTGGACCTCGGGGTCCCTTTGCACAAAGACAGAAAAACAGAGCCATTAGAATGGCTGCGCACCAACCTACGATGCTGGAAAAATTGCCCCTGATCTCTGCGTCTAGGCACAGAGAGAGGCGAAATTTGGGCTCTAATGAGGAGATCACCTAGGTTCTTATGTCTCCTGAAAGCAGCAATTACCTTGTGATTGTGAAGTGTCTGTACATTCTGAGCTAGGCTCTGGAAATTGTTTTTGATAGCCCTGACCAATTTGCAGGTGAAAGGAGCATACGTGATGACCACTGGAAGCAGAGGGGAAACGTCAATTGGTTTTGTCTGGAGAAAGGAATTAAAGCAGCTCCTTAGGAAAGACCAACAGTACCCCATCTCCCAGTGTTGTAACATTGCCTCTGAGGTTCCATATGACCAGTGAATGTCATCCTCTTCTGTAGTGAAAATGTCTGAGGTGAGGGCTGGAATGTGATCCTTTAGTCCGATTGTCCCGAGCCGTTCTCCGTTCGAATCGTCGGTCCCGTCCGGTCCGACTCCCTTGTCGGGCTGCATAGCGGTCTGTCGCCGGCCGTTCTCTCATCCGGCTCCGCTGTGGTGCGTGGAAAAAGTCTGGCTCGCCGCTGCGGTGATCCTGTCCCACGGCCGCCGCATAGGTCCTCCGACCTTCTCGAGATGGATAGCTGCTGCGTCGAAGTGGTCGGCGTACGTCCTCCTCAGCTCTCCAGCCGCGGTCTCCTCTCCAGCCCTCCTGTCGGGCTGCATAGCGGCCCGGTGCCGGCTGGTCCCTCCCCCGGTTCCGCTGTGGTGCGTGGAAAAGGCCTGGCTCACCGCTGCGGTGTTCCTCTCTCACGACCGCCGCATAGGTCCTCCGACCTTCTCGAGATGGATAGCTGCTGCGCCGAGGTGGTCGGCGTGCGTCCTCCTCAGCTCTCCAGCCGCGGTCTCCTCTCCAGCTCTCCTGGCGGGCTGCATAGCGGTCTGTTGCCGGCTGATTTCTCCCCCGGTTCCGCTGTGGTGCGTGGAAAAAGTCTGACTCACCGCTGCGGTGATCCTCTCCTGGCCGCCGTGTAGGTCCTCCGACCTTCTCGAGATGGATAGCTGCTTCGGCGAGGTGGTCTGCGTGCGATCTCCTCAGCTCCCCAGTCGCGGTCCCCTCTCCGGCCCCTGCGCCGCCGAACGAGGGTCCACTCTCCATCCGTAGCATATGTGGGCATGATTATGCCTCCACTAATACCTTTAGCTCTCTCCACTGGTCCCACTCGACCGTGTGGGTGATGCTAGGCAGCTCTATGCTAGCGGACAACTCGTACTACTGGTTTTGATCGCTGAGCGATTTATTGTTGCTCAAAGTTAATAAATCAATAAAAAGACATGAACTATATACATATAATACAAGCCAAAGTCGCGACGTTTCGGTTCTGACCGAACCTTCTTCAGGCTGGCTTGTGAGAAAAGCAATATCAAGAAGTTCACCAAGTGTCCGGAGCAGATTTCGTGCTGTCCGAATAACGTCCATGAAAGTCTGCACTGGGTTGGACCACACTGCCCACAATGCTCAGGGTGGTCGCATTCCTGTAGCCAATCAGTGGTCCACGCAGTGTACAATTTAAAGGACGCTGTGGCGTCCGACCGTGAATGGTCGCACGCGCAGGTGCTTTTCACGACCTCGGGAGAACAGACTGCCAGCGTCATATTGAAAAAAACCTTTTCCCCTGAATATGGGTGTAGAACATGGCTGCATTCAGTCTTTTAAACACAGGGAGTTGATTGCATTCAGCCACAATAACAATTGTACAGTTCAACTTGTAGGGGATTGCATGAGTGAGATTCTCACAAAGGGCAGACCAAACTGTCTGATCATGAGGCGTTTGCATACAAATAGTCAATCCAGTACAGTAGAATGTCACAGTTCATATATACAATGTATGATGGCATAAAGTGTTCTAAAGGTCATTGTCCGGATTAGAGCAGTTAGTGCAACCTGAAATTACATAGGGGTGAGGAACAGTCATGACAACAGCAAAGAACAGGCATGTAATGCATAAAATCCATACCGTCTTACATACTTGACCTTATGACCCTGAACTTATACAGGTTGTAGGGTTGATACCATAGTGTGTGTTGTTGTGTTGTTCTATAGAGCATCACAGTGAGGGGTCCAGAGAAACCCAAGCGGGCAGTCAGGCGGCACGGGCCGGTTAGGGGAAATCAAGTTTGGGAGCACGGTCCCAAGGGGCCGGGCTCCAATGCACAGACCATACCTGCTTCCGCTCAGGTCTCCCGAGACCCCAGCGAAGCTCCAGGCGGGTCCCATGGATGGGGTTGGAGAAGCGAGGGTAAGGGAGGAGGGGTGAAGAGGAGAGGGGGGAGGGGTTAAGGTTAGGCCCATCCAGGGGTGGGGTATGCCCCGTCCTCATCTCCAACTAGTGTCCGCGTGGTTAGGTTTAGGGCCGGAGTTGAGTTTTGTCTAGGGGTCACTGAGGTTAAGTTTAGGGTCAGTTTGAGGGGTGGGATGCTCCCAGGAAATTGTGGAAAGGGAGTGAGACACACAGTAATAATGCAGCAATGACAATGAAAACATTAGAATAATAACTATATACATTCTGTGGATCAATATCTCCTGAATCCCTTTCGTTGAGTCCGTTTGGATAAACTGTATCCAGTTTAGCTATCCAAACTCTCTCAGTTCTCCTCCTCTGCTGCGTTGTCCACCTCGAGTTCACTTGGATAACTGTCGCTGTGACAGAGCTCCAACCATGTATTAAAAAATGTTTCACCAGGTAGGTGTGAGTGTTCTTTTCTGTGTAATATGTACCTGTGTTGAGTGAATCGAGTCAGCAGTGTGTTACCCGTTTCCCCCACATACTGGATTCCACATCTCTTACATGTAATCAAATATATACAATTTTTGGACCTCGGGGTCCCTTTGCACAAAGACAGAAAAACAGAGCCATTAGAATGGCTGCGCACCAACCTACGATGCTGGAAAAATTGCCCCTGATCTCTGCGTCTAGGCACAGAGAGAGGCGAAATTTGGGCTCTAATGAGGAGATCACCTAGGTTCTTATGTCTCCTGAAAGCAGCAATTACCTTGTGATTGTGAAGTGTCTGTACATTCTGAGCTAGGCTCTGGAAATTGTTTTTGATAGCCCTGACCAATTTGCAGGTGAAAGGAGCATACGTGATGACCACTGGAAGCAGAGGGGAAACGTCAATTGGTTTTGTCTGGAGAAAGGAATTAAAGCAGCTCCTTAGGAAAGACCAACAGTACCCATCTCCAGTGTTGTAACATTGCCTCTGAGGTTCATATGACCAGTGAATGTCATCCTCTTCTGTAGTGAAAATGTCTGAGGTGAGGGCTGGAATGTGATCCTTTAGTCCGATTGTCCCGAGCCGTTCTCCGTCGAATCGTCGGTCCCGTCCGGTCCGACTCCCTTGTCGGGCTGCATAGCGGTCTGTCGCCGGCCGTTCTCTCATCCGGCTCCGCTGTGGTGCGTGGAAAAAGTCTGGCTCGCCGCTGCGGTGATCCTGTCCCACGGCCGCCGCATAGGTCCTCCGACCTTCTCGAGATGGATAGCTGCTGCGTCGAAGTGGTCGGCGTACGTCCTCCTCAGCTCTCCAGCCGCGGTCTCCTCTCCAGCCCTCCTGTCGGGCTGCATAGCGGCCCGGTGCCGGCTGGTCCTCCCCGGTTCCGCTGTGGTGCGTGGAAAAGGCCTGGCTCACCGCTGCGGTGTTCCTCTCTCACGACCGCCGCATAGGTCCTCCGACCTTCTCGAGATGGATAGCTGCTGCGCCGAGGTGGTCGGCGTGCGTCCTCCTCAGCTCTCCAGCCGCGGTCTCCTCTCCAGCTCTCCTGGCGGCTGCATAGCGGTCTGTTGCCGGCTGATTTCTCCCCCGGTTCCGCTGTGGTGCGTGGAAAAAGTCTGACTCACCGCTGCGGTGATCCTCTCTCCTGGCCGCCGTGTAGGTCCTCCGACCTTCTCGAGATGGATAGCTGCTTCGGCGAGGTGGTCTGCGTGCGATCTCCTCAGCTCCCCAGTCGCGGTCCCCTCTCCGGCCCCTGCGCCGCCGAACGAGGGTCCACTCTCCATCCGTAGCATATGTGGCATGATTATGCCTCCACTAATACCTTTAGCTCTCTCCACTGGTCCCACTCGACCGTGTGGGTGATGCTAGGCAGCTCTATGCTAGCGGACAACTCGTACTACTGGTTTTGATCGCTGAGCGATTTATTGTTGCTCAAAGTTAATAAATCAATAAAAGACATGAACTATATACATATAATACAAGCCAAAGTCGCGACGTTTCGGTCTGACCGAACCTTCTTCAGGCTGGCTTGTGAGAAAAGCAATATCAAGAAGTTCACCAAGTGTCCGGAGCAGATTTCGTGCTGTCCGAATAACGTCCATGAAAGTCTGCACTGGGTTGGACCACACTGCCCACAATGCTCAGGGTGGTCGCATTCCTGTAGCCAATCAGTGGTCCACGCAGTGTACAATTTAAAGGACGCTGTGGCGTCCGAGCCGTGAATGGTCGCACGCGCAGGTGCTGCTTTCACGGACCTCGGGAGAACAGACTGCCAGGCGTCATATTGAAAAAAACCTTTTCCCCTGAATATGGGTGTAGAACATGGCTGCATTCAGTCTTTTAAACACAGGGAGTTGATTGCATTCAGCCACAATAACATATTGTACAGTTCAACTTTGTAGGGGGATTGCATGAGTGAGATTCTCACAAAGGGCAGACCAAACTGTCTGATCATGAGGCGTTTGCATACAAATAGTCAATCCAGTACAGTAGAATGTCACAGTTCATATATACAATGTATGATTGGCATAAAGTGTTCTAAAGGTCCATTGTCCCGGATTAGAGCAGTTAGTGCAACCTGAACTCATCTCCATAGGGGTGAGGAACAGTCATGACAACAGCAAAGAACAGGCATGTAATGCATAAAATCCATACCGTCTTACATACTTGACCTTATGACCCTGAACTTTATACAGGTTGTAGGGTTGATACCATAGTGTGTGTTGTTTGTGTTGTTCTATAGAGCATCACAGTGAGGGGTCCCAGAGAAACCCAAGCGGGCAGTCAGGCGGCACGGGCCGGTTAGGGAAATCAAGTTTGGGAGCACGGTCCCCAAAGGGGGCCGGGCTCCAATGCACAGACCATACCTGCTTCCGCCTCAGGTCTCCCGAGACCCCAGCGAAGCTCCAGGCGGGGTCCATGGATGGGGTTGGAGAAGCGAGGGGTAAGGGGAGGAGGGTGAAGAGGAGAGGGGGGAGGGGTTAAGGTTAGGGCCCATCCCAGGGGTGGGGGTATGCCCCGTCCTCATCTCCAACTAGGTGTCCGCGTGGTTAGGTTTAGGGCCGGAGTTGAGTTTTGTCTAGGGGTCACTGAGGTTAAGTTTAGGGTCAGTTTGAGGGGTGGGATGCTCCCCAGGAAATTGTGGAAAGGGAGTGAGACACACAGTAATAATGGCAGCAATGACAATTGAAAACATTAGAATAATAACTATATACATTCTGTGGGATCAATATCTCCTGAATCCCTTTTCGTTGAGTCCGTTTGGATAAACTGTATCCAGTTTAGCTATCCAAACTCTCTCAGTTCTCCTCCTCTGCTGCGTTGTCCACCTCGAGTTCACTTGGATAACTGTCGCTGTGACAGAGCTCCAACCATGTATTAAAAATGTTTCACCAGGTAGGTGTGAGTGTTCTTTTCTGTGTAATATTGTACCTGTGTTGAGTGAATCGAGTCAGCAGTGTGTTACCCGTTTCCCCCACATACTGGATTCCACATCTCTTACATGTAATCAAATATATACAATTTTGGACCTCGGGGTCCCTTTGCACAAAGACAGAAAAACAGAGCCATTAGAATGGCTGCGCACCAACCTACGATGCTGGAAAATTGCCCCTGATCTCTGCGTCTAGGCACAGAGAGAGGCGAAATTTGGGCTCTAATGAGGAGATCACCTAGGTTCTTATGTCTCCTGAAAGCAGCAATTACCTTGTGATTGTGAAGTGTCTGTACATTCTGAGCTAGGCTCTGGAAATTGTTTTTGATAGCCCTGACCAATTTGCAGGTGAAAGGAGCATACGTGATGACCACTGGAAGCAGAGGGGAAACGTCAATTGGTTTTGTCTGGAGAAAGGAATTAAAGCAGCTCCTTAGGAAAGACCAACAGTACCCCATCTCCAGTGTTGTAACATTGCCTCTGAGGTTCCATATGACCAGTGAATGTCATCCTCTTCTGTAGTGAAAATGTCTGAGGTGAGGGCTGGAATGTGATCCTTTAGTCCGATTGTCCCGAGCCGTTCTCCGTTCGAATCGTCGGTCCCGTCCGGTCCGACTCCCTTGTCGGGCTGCATAGCGGTCTGTCGCCGGCCGTTCTCTCATCCGGCTCCGCTGTGGTGCGTGGAAAAAGTCTGGCTCGCCGCTGCGGTGATCCTGTCCCACGGCCGCCGCATAGGTCCTCCGACCTTCTCGAGATGGATAGCTGCTGCGTCGAAGTGGTCGGCGTACGTCCTCCTCAGCTCTCCAGCCGCGGTCTCCTCTCCAGCCCTCCTGTCGGGCTGCATAGCGGCCCGGTGCCGGCTGGTCCCTCCCCGGTTCCGCTGTGGTGCGTGGAAAAGGCCTGGCTCACCGCTGCGGTGTTCCTCTCTCACGACCGCCGCATAGGTCCTCCGACCTTCTCGAGATGGATAGCTGCTGCGCCGAGGTGGTCGGCGTGCGTCCTCCTCAGCTCTCCAGCCGCGGTCTCCTCTCCAGCTCTCCTGGCGGGCTGCATAGCGGTCTGTTGCCGGCTGATTTCTCCCCCGGTTCCGCTGTGGTGCGTGGAAAAAGTCTGACTCACCGCTGCGGTGATCCTCTCTCCTGGCCGCCGTGTAGGTCCTCCGACCTTCTCGAGATGGATAGCTGCTTCGGCGAGGTGGTCTGCGTGCGATCTCCTCAGCTCCCCAGTCGCGGTCCCCTCTCCGGCCCCTGCGCCGCCGAACGAGGGTCCACTCTCCATCCGTAGCATATGTGGGCATGATTATGCCTCCACTAATACCTTTAGCTCTCTCCACTGGTCCCACTCGACCGTGTGGGTGATGCTAGGCAGCTCTATGCTAGCGGACAACTCGTACTACTGGTTTTGATCGCTGAGCGATTTATTGTTGCTCAAAGTTAATAAATCAATAAAAAGACATGAACTATATACATATAATACAAGCCAAAGTCGCGACGTTTCGGTTCTGACCGAACCTTCTTCAGGCTGGCTTGTGAGAAAAGCAATATCAAGAAGTTCACCAAGTGTCCGGAGCAGATTTCGTGCTGTCCGAATAACGTCCATGAAAGTCTGCACTGGGTTGGACCACACTGCCCACAATGCTCAGGGTGGTCGCATTCCTGTAGCCAATCAGTGGTCCACGCAGTGTACAATTTAAAGGACGCTGTGGCGTCCGAGCCGTGAATGGTCGCACGCGCAGGTGCTGCTTTCACGGACCTCGGGAGAACAGACTGCCAGGCGTCATATTGAAAAAACCTTTTCCCCTGAATATGGGTGTAGAACATGGCTGCATTCAGTCTTTTAAACACAGGGAGTTGATTGCATTCAGCCACAATAACATATTGTACAGTTCAACTTTGTAGGGGGATTGCATGAGTGAGATTCTCACAAAGGGCAGACCAAACTGTCTGATCATGAGGCGTTTGCATACAAATAGTCAATCCAGTACAGTAGAATGTCACAGTTCATATATACAATGTATGATTGGCATAAAGTGTTCTAAAGGTCCATTGTCCCGGATTAGAGCAGTTAGTGCAACCTGAAATTTACATAGGGGTTGAGGAACAGTCATGACAACAGCAAAGAACAGGCATGTAATGCATAAAATCCATACCGTCTTACATACTTGACCTTATGACCCTGAACTTTATACAGGTTGTAGGGTTGATACCATAGTGTGTGTTGTTTGTGTTGTTCTATAGAGCATCACAGTGAGGGGTCCCAGAGAAACCCAAGCGGGCAGTCAGGCGGCACGGGCCGGTTAGGGGAAATCAAGTTTGGGAGCACGGTCCCCAAAGGGGGCCGGGCTCCAATGCACAGACCATACCTGCTTCCGCCTCAGGTCTCCCGAGACCCCAGCGAAGCTCCAGGCGGGTCCCATGGATGGGGTTGGAGAAGCGAGGGGTAAGGGGAGGAGGGGTGAAGAGGAGAGGGGGAGGGGTTAAGGTTAGGGCCCATCCCAGGGGTGGGGGTATGCCCCGTCCTCATCTCCAACTAGGTGTCCGCGTGGTTAGGTTTAGGGCCGGAGTTGAGTTTTGTCTAGGGGTCACTGAGGTTAAGTTTAGGGTCAGTTTGAGGGGTGGGATGCTCCCCAGGAAATTGTGGAAAGGGAGTGAGACACACAGTAATAATGGCAGCAATGACAATTGAAAACATTAGAATAATAACTATATACATTCTGTGGGATCAATATCTCCTGAATCCCTTTTCGTTGAGTCCGTTTGGATAAACTGTATCCAGTTTAGCTATCCAAACTCTCTCAGTTCTCCTCCTCTGCTGCGTTGTCCACCTCGAGTTCACTTGGATAACTGTCGCTGTGACAGAGCTCCAACCATGTATTAAAAAATGTTTCACCAGGTAGGTGTGAGTGTTCTTTTTCTGTGTAATATTGTACCTGTGTTGAGTGAATCGAGTCAGCAGTGTGTTACCCGTTTCCCCCACATACTGGATTCCACATCTCTTACATGTAATCAAATATATACAATTTTTGGACCTCGGGGTCCCTTTGCACAAAGACAGAAAAACAGAGCCATTAGAATGGCTGCGCACCAACCTACGATGCTGGAAAAATTGCCCCTGATCTCTGCGTCTAGGCACAGAGAGAGGCGAAATTTGGGCTCTAATGAGGAGATCACCTAGGTTCTTATGTCTCCTGAAAGCAGCAATTACCTTGTGATTGTGAAGTGTCTGTACATTCTGAGCTAGGCTCTGGAAATTGTTTTTGATAGCCCTGACCAATTTGCAGGTGAAAGGAGCATACGTGATGACCACTGGAAGCAGAGGGGAAACGTCAATTGGTTTTGTCTGGAGAAAGGAATTAAAGCAGCTCCTTAGGAAAGACCAACAGTACCCCATCTCCCAGTGTTGTAACATTGCCTCTGAGGTTCCATATGACCAGTGAATGTCATCCTCTTCTGTAGTGAAAATGTCTGAGGTGAGGGCTGGAATGTGATCCTTTAGTCCGATTGTCCCGAGCCGTTCTCCGTTCGAATCGTCGGTCCCGTCCGGTCCGACTCCCTTGTCGGGCTGCATAGCGGTCTGTCGCCGGCCGTTCTCTCATCCGGCTCCGCTGTGGTGCGTGGAAAAAGTCTGGCTCGCCGCTGCGGTGATCCTGTCCCACGGCCGCCGCATAGGTCCTCCGACCTTCTCGAGATGGATAGCTGCTGCGTCGAAGTGGTCGGCGTACGTCCTCCTCAGCTCTCCAGCCGCGGTCTCCTCTCCAGCCCTCCTGTCGGGCTGCATAGCGGCCCGGTGCCGGCTGGTCCCTCCCCGGTTCCGCTGTGGTGCGTGGAAAAGGCCTGGCTCACCGCTGCGGTGTTCCTCTCTCACGACCGCCGCATAGGTCCTCCGACCTTCTCGAGATGGATAGCTGCTGCGCCGAGGTGGTCGGCGTGCGTCCTCCTCAGCTCTCCAGCCGCGGTCTCCTCTCCAGCTCTCCTGGCGGGCTGCATAGCGGTCTGTTGCCGGCTGATTTCTCCCCCGGTTCCGCTGTGGTGCGTGGAAAAAGTCTGACTCACCGCTGCGGTGATCCTCTCTCCTGGCCGCCGTGTAGGTCCTCCGACCTTCTCGAGATGGATAGCTGCTTCGGCGAGGTGGTCTGCGTGCGATCTCCTCAGCTCCCCAGTCGCGGTCCCCTCTCCGGCCCCTGCGCCGCCGAACGAGGGTCCACTCTCCATCCGTAGCATATGTGGGCATGATTATGCCTCCACTAATACCTTTAGCTCTCTCCACTGGTCCCACTCGACCGTGTGGGTGATGCTAGGCAGCTCTATGCTAGCGGACAACTCGTACTACTGGTTTTGATCGCTGAGCGATTTATTGTTGCTCAAAGTTAATAAATCAATAAAAAGACATGAACTATATACATATAATACAAGCCAAAGTCGCGACGTTTCGGTTCTGACCGAACCTTCTTCAGGCTGGCTTGTGAGAAAAGCAATATCAAGAAGTTCACCAAGTGTCCGGAGCAGATTTCGTGCTGTCCGAATAACGTCCATGAAAGTCTGCACTGGGTTGGACCACACTGCCCACAATGCTCAGGGTGGTCGCATTCCTGTAGCCAATCAGTGGTCCACGCAGTGTACAATTTAAAGGACGCTGTGGCGTCCGAGCCGTGAATGGTCGCACGCGCAGGTGCTGCTTTCACGGACCTCGGGAGAACAGACTGCCAGGCGTCATATTGAAAAAAACCTTTTCCCCTGAATATGGGTGTAGAACATGGCTGCATTCAGTCTTTTAAACACAGGGAGTTGATTGCATTCAGCCACAATAACATATTGTACAGTTCAACTTTGTAGGGGATTGCATGAGTGAGATTCTCACAAAGGGCAGACCAAACTGTCTGATCATGAGGCGTTTGCATACAAATAGTCAATCCAGTACAGTAGAATGTCACAGTTCATATATACAATGTATGATTGGCATAAAGTGTTCTAAAGGTCCATTGTCCCGGATTAGAGCAGTTAGTGCAACCTGAAATTTACATAGGGGTTGAGGAACAGTCATGACAACAGCAAAGAACAGGCATGTAATGCATAAAATCCATACCGTCTTACATACTTGACCTTATGACCCCTGAACTTTATACAGGTTGTAGGGTTGATACCATAGTGTGTGTTGTTTGTGTTGTTCTATAGAGCATCACAGTGAGGGGTCCCAGAGAAACCCAAGCGGGCAGTCAGGCGGCACGGGCCGGTTAGGGGAAATCAAGTTTGGGAGCACGGTCCCCAAAGGGGCCGGGCTCCAATGCACAGACCATACCTGCTTCCGCCTCAGGTCTCCCGAGACCCCCAGCGAAGCTCCAGGCGGGGTCCCATGGATGGGGTTGGAGAAGCGAGGGGTAAGGGGAGGAGGGGTGAAGAGGAGAGGGGGGAGGGGTTAAGGTTAGGGCCCATCCCAGGGGTGGGGTATGCCCCGTCCTCATCTCCAACTAGGTGTCCGCGTGGTTAGGTTTAGGGCCGGAGTTGAGTTTTGTCTAGGGTCACTGAGGTTAAGTTTAGGGTCAGTTTGAGGGGTGGGATGCTCCCCAGGAAATTGTGGAAAGGGAGTGAGACACACAGTAATAATGGCAGCAATGACAATTGAAAACATTAGAATAATAACTATATACATTCTGTGGGATCAATATCTCCTGAATCCCTTTTCGTTGAGTCCGTTTGGATAAACTGTATCCAGTTTAGCTATCCAAACTCTCTCAGTTCTCCTCCTCTGCTGCGTTGTCCACCTCGAGTTCACTTGGATAACTGTCGCTGTGACAGAGCTCCAACCATGTATTAAAAAATGTTTCACCAGGTAGGTGTGAGTGTTCTTTTCTGTGTAATATTGTACCTGTGTTGAGTGAATCGAGTCAGCAGTGTGTTACCCGTTTCCCCCACATACTGGATTCCACATCTCTTACATGTAATCAAATATATACAATTTTTGGACCTCGGGGTCCCTTTGCACAAAGACAGAAAAACAGAGCCATTAGAATGGCTGCGCACCAACCTACGATGCTGGAAAAATTGCCCCTGATCTCTGCGTCTAGGCACAGAGAGAGGCGAAATTTGGGCTCTAATGAGGAGATCACCTAGGTTCTTATGTCTCCTGAAAGCAGCAATTACCTTGTGATTGTGAAGTGTCTGTACATTCTGAGCTAGGCTCTGGAAATTGTTTTTGATAGCCCTGACCAATTTGCAGGTGAAAGGAGCATACGTGATGACCACTGGAAGCAGAGGGGAAACGTCAATTGGTTTTGTCTGGAGAAAGGAATTAAAGCAGCTCCTTAGGAAAGACCAACAGTACCCCATCTCCCAGTGTTGTAACATTGCCTCTGAGGTTCCATATGACCAGTGAATGTCATCCTCTTCTGTAGTGAAAATGTCTGAGGTGAGGGCTGGAATGTGATCCTTTAGTCCGATTGTCCCGAGCCGTTCTCCGTTCGAATCGTCGGTCCCGTCCGGTCCGACTCCCTTGTCGGGCTGCATAGCGGTCTGTCGCCGGCCGTTCTCTCATCCGGCTCCGCTGTGGTGCGTGGAAAAAGTCTGGCTCGCCGCTGCGGTGATCCTGTCCCACGGCCGCCGCATAGGTCCTCCGACCTTCTCGAGATGGATAGCTGCTGCGTCGAAGTGGTCGGCGTACGTCCTCCTCAGCTCTCCAGCCGCGGTCTCCTCTCCAGCCCTCCTGTCGGGCTGCATAGCGGCCCGGTGCCGGCTGGTCCCTCCCCCGGTTCCGCTGTGGTGCGTGGAAAAGGCCTGGCTCACCGCTGCGGTGTTCCTCTCTCACGACCGCCGCATAGGTCCTCCGACCTTCTCGAGATGGATAGCTGCTGCGCCGAGGTGGTCGGCGTGCGTCCTCCTCAGCTCTCCAGCCGCGGTCTCCTCTCCAGCTCTCCTGGCGGGCTGCATAGCGGTCTGTTGCCGGCTGATTTCTCCCCCGGTTCCGCTGTGGTGCGTGGAAAAAGTCTGACTCACCGCTGCGGTGATCCTCTCTCCTGGCCGCCGTGTAGGTCCTCCGACCTTCTCGAGATGGATAGCTGCTTCGGCGAGGTGGTCTGCGTGCGATCTCCTCAGCTCCCCAGTCGCGGTCCCCTCTCCGGCCCCTGCGCCGCCGAACGAGGGTCCACTCTCCATCCGTAGCATATGTGGGCATGATTATGCCTCCACTAATACCTTTAGCTCTCTCCACTGGTCCCACTCGACCGTGTGGGTGATGCTAGGCAGCTCTATGCTAGCGGACAACTCGTACTACTGGTTTTGATCGCTGAGCGATTTATTGTTGCTCAAAGTTAATAAATCAATAAAAAGACATGAACTATATACATATAATACAAGCCAAAGTCGCGACGTTTCGGTTCTGACCGAACCTTCTTCAGGCTGGCTTGTGAGAAAAGCAATATCAAGAAGTTCACCAAGTGTCCGGAGCAGATTTCGTGCTGTCCGAATAACGTCCATGAAAGTCTGCACTGGGTTGGACCACACTGCCCACAATGCTCAGGGTGGTCGCATTCCTGTAGCCAATCAGTGGTCCACGCAGTGTACAATTTAAAGGACGCTGTGGCGTCCGAGCCGTGAATGGTCGCACGCGCAGGTGCTGCTTTCACGGACCTCGGGAGAACAGACTGCCAGGCGTCATATTGAAAAAAACCTTTTCCCCTGAATATGGGTGTAGAACATGGCTGCATTCAGTCTTTTAAACACAGGGAGTTGATTGCATTCAGCCACAATAACATATTGTACAGTTCAACTTTGTAGGGGATTGCATGAGTGAGATTCTCACAAAGGGCAGACCAAACTGTCTGATCATGAGGCGTTTGCATACAAATAGTCAATCCAGTACAGTAGAATGTCACAGTTCATATATACAATGTATGATTGGCATAAAGTGTTCTAAAGGTCCATTGTCCCGGATTAGAGCAGTTAGTGCAACCTGAAATTTACATAGGGGTTGAGGAACAGTCATGACAACAGCAAAGAACAGGCATGTAATGCATAAAATCCATACCGTCTTACATACTTGACCTTATGACCCCTGAACTTTATACAGGTTGTAGGGTTGATACCATAGTGTGTGTTGTTTGTGTTGTTCTATAGAGCATCACAGTGAGGGTCCCAGAGAAACCCAAGCGGGCAGTCAGGCGGCACGGGCCGGTTAGGGGAAATCAAGTTTGGGAGCACGGTCCCCAAAGGGGGCCGGGCTCCAATGCACAGACCATACCTGCTTCCGCCTCAGGTCTCCCGAGACCCCAGCGAAGCTCCAGGCGGGGTCCCATGGATGGGGTTGGAGAAGCGAGGGGTAAGGGGAGGAGGGGTGAAGAGGAGAGGGGGAGGGGTTAAGGTTAGGGCCCATCCCAGGGTGGGGGTATGCCCCGTCCTCATCTCCAACTAGGTGTCCGCGTGGTTAGGTTTAGGGCCGGAGTTGAGTTTTGTCTAGGGGTCACTGAGGTTAAGTTTAGGGTCAGTTTGAGGGGTGGGATGCTCCCCAGGAAATTGTGGAAAGGAGTGAGACACACAGTAATAATGGCAGCAATGACAATTGAAAACATTAGAATAATAACTATATACATTCTGTGGGATCAATATCTCCTGAATCCCTTTTCGTTGAGTCCGTTTGGATAAACTGTATCCAGTTTAGCTATCCAAACTCTCTCAGTTCTCCTCCTCTGCTGCGTTGTCCACCTCGAGTTCACTTGGATAACTGTCGCTGTGACAGAGCTCCAACCATGTATTAAAAAATGTTTCACCAGGTAGGTGTGAGTGTTCTTTTTCTGTGTAATATTGTACCTGTGTTGAGTGAATCGAGTCAGCAGTGTGTTACCCGTTTCCCCCACATACTGGATTCCACATCTCTTACATGTAATCAAATATATACAATTTTTGGACCTCGGGGTCCCTTTGCACAAAGACAGAAAAACAGAGCCATTAGAATGGCTGCGCACCAACCTACGATGCTGGAAAAATTGCCCCTGATCTCTGCGTCTAGGCACAGAGAGAGGCGAAATTTGGGCTCTAATGAGGAGATCACCTAGGTTCTTATGTCTCCTGAAAGCAGCAATTACCTTGTGATTGTGAAGTGTCTGTACATTCTGAGCTAGGCTCTGGAAATTGTTTTTGATAGCCCTGACCAATTTGCAGGTGAAAGGAGCATACGTGATGACCACTGGAAGCAGAGGGGAAACGTCAATTGGTTTTGTCTGGAGAAAGGAATTAAAGCAGCTCCTTAGGAAAGACCAACAGTACCCCATCTCCCAGTGTTGTAACATTGCCTCTGAGGTTCCATATGACCAGTGAATGTCATCCTCTTCTGTAGTGAAAATGTCTGAGGTGAGGGCTGGAATGTGATCCTTTAGTCCGATTGTCCCGAGCCGTTCTCCGTTCGAATCGTCGGTCCCGTCCGGTCCGACTCCCTTGTCGGGCTGCATAGCGGTCTGTCGCCGGCCGTTCTCTCATCCGGCTCCGCTGTGGTGCGTGGAAAAAGTCTGGCTCGCCGCTGCGGTGATCCTGTCCCACGGCCGCCGCATAGGTCCTCCGACCTTCTCGAGATGGATAGCTGCTGCGTCGAAGTGGTCGGCGTACGTCCTCCTCAGCTCTCCAGCCGCGGTCTCCTCTCCAGCCCTCCTGTCGGGCTGCATAGCGGCCCGGTGCCGGCTGGTCCCTCCCCCGGTTCCGCTGTGGTGCGTGGAAAAGGCCTGGCTCACCGCTGCGGTGTTCCTCTCTCACGACCGCCGCATAGGTCCTCCGACCTTCTCGAGATGGATAGCTGCTGCGCCGAGGTGGTCGGCGTGCGTCCTCCTCAGCTCTCCAGCCGCGGTCTCCTCTCCAGCTCTCCTGGCGGGCTGCATAGCGGTCTGTTGCCGGCTGATTTCTCCCCCGGTTCCGCTGTGGTGCGTGGAAAAAGTCTGACTCACCGCTGCGGTGATCCTCTCTCCTGGCCGCCGTGTAGGTCCTCCGACCTTCTCGAGATGGATAGCTGCTTCGGCGAGGTGGTCTGCGTGCGATCTCCTCAGCTCCCCAGTCGCGGTCCCCTCTCCGGCCCCTGCGCCGCCGAACGAGGGTCCACTCTCCATCCGTAGCATATGTGGGCATGATTATGCCTCCACTAATACCTTTAGCTCTCTCCACTGGTCCCACTCGACCGTGTGGGTGATGCTAGGCAGCTCTATGCTAGCGGACAACTCGTACTACTGGTTTTGATCGCTGAGCGATTTATTGTTGCTCAAAGTTAATAAATCAATAAAAAGACATGAACTATATACATATAATACAAGCCAAAGTCGCGACGTTTCGGTTCTGACCGAACCTTCTTCAGGCTGGCTTGTGAGAAAAGCAATATCAAGAAGTTCACCAAGTGTCCGGAGCAGATTTCGTGCTGTCCGAATAACGTCCATGAAAGTCTGCACTGGGTTGGACCACACTGCCCACAATGCTCAGGGTGGTCGCATTCCTGTAGCCAATCAGTGGTCCACGCAGTGTACAATTTAAAGGACGCTGTGGCGTCCGAGCCGTGAATGGTCGCACGCGCAGGTGCTGCTTTCACGGACCTCGGGAGAACAGACTGCCAGGCGTCATATTGAAAAAACCTTTTCCCCTGAATATGGGTGTAGAACATGGCTGCATTCAGTCTTTTAAACACAGGGAGTTGATTGCATTCAGCCACAATAACATATTGTACAGTTCAACTTTGTAGGGGGATTGCATGAGTGAGATTCTCACAAAGGGCAGACCAAACTGTCTGATCATGAGGCGTTTGCATACAAATAGTCAATCCAGTACAGTAGAATGTCACAGTTCATATATACAATGTATGATTGGCATAAAGTGTTCTAAAGGTCCATTGTCCCGGATTAGAGCAGTTAGTGCAACCTGAAATTTACATAGGGGTTGAGGAACAGTCATGACAACAGCAAAGAACAGGCATGTAATGCATAAAATCCATACCGTCTTACATACTTGACCTTATGACCCCTGAACTTTATACAGGTTGTAGGGTTGATACCATAGTGTGTGTTGTTTGTGTTGTTCTATAGAGCATCACAGTGAGGGGTCCCAGAGAAACCCAAGCGGGCAGTCAGGCGGCACGGGCCGGTTAGGGGAAATCAAGTTTGGGAGCACGGTCCCCAAAGGGGGCCGGGCTCCAATGCACAGACCATACCTGCTTCCGCCTCAGGTCTCCCGAGACCCCCAGCGAAGCTCCAGGCGGGGTCCCATGGATGGGGTTGGAGAAGCGAGGGTAAGGGGAGGAGGGGTGAAGAGGAGAGGGGGAGGGGTTAAGGTTAGGGCCCATCCCAGGGGTGGGGTATGCCCCGTCCTCATCTCCAACTAGGTGTCCGCGTGGTTAGGTTTAGGGCCGGAGTTGAGTTTTGTCTAGGGGTCACTGAGGTTAAGTTTAGGGTCAGTTTGAGGGGTGGGATGCTCCCCAGGAAATTGTGGAAAGGGAGTGAGACACACAGTAATAATGGCAGCAATGACAATTGAAAACATTAGAATAATAACTATATACATTCTGTGGGATCAATATCTCCTGAATCCCTTTTCGTTGAGTCCGTTTGGATAAACTGTATCCAGTTTAGCTATCCAAACTCTCTCAGTTCTCCTCCTCTGCTGCGTTGTCCACCTCGAGTTCACTTGGATAACTGTCGCTGTGACAGAGCTCCAACCATGTATTAAAAAATGTTTCACCAGGTAGGTGTGAGTGTTCTTTTTCTGTGTAATATTGTACCTGTGTTGAGTGAATCGAGTCAGCAGTGTGTTACCCGTTTCCCCCACATACTGGATTCCACATCTCTTACATGTAATCAAATATATACAATTTTTGGACCTCGGGGTCCCTTTGCACAAAGACAGAAAACAGAGCCATTAGAATGGCTGCGCACCAACCTACGATGCTGGAAAAATTGCCCCTGATCTCTGCGTCTAGGCACAGAGAGAGGCGAAATTGGGCTCTAATGAGGAGATCACCTAGGTTCTTATGTCTCCTGAAAGCAGCAATTACCTTGTGATTGTGAAGTGTCTGTACATTCTGAGCTAGGCTCTGGAAATTGTTTTTGATAGCCCTGACCAATTTGCAGGTGAAAGGAGCATACGTGATGACCACTGGAAGCAGAGGGGAAACGTCAATTGGTTTTGTCTGGAGAAAGGAATTAAAGCAGCTCCTTAGGAAAGACCAACAGTACCCCATCTCCCAGTGTTGTAACATTGCCTCTGAGGTTCCATATGACCAGTGAATGTCATCCTCTTCTGTAGTGAAAATGTCTGAGGTGAGGGCTGGAATGTGATCCTTTAGTCCGATTGTCCCGAGCCGTTCTCCGTTCGAATCGTCGGTCCCGTCCGGTCCGACTCCCTTGTCGGGCTGCATAGCGGTCTGTCGCCGGCCGTTCTCTCATCCGGCTCCGCTGTGGTGCGTGGAAAAAGTCTGGCTCGCCGCTGCGGTGATCCTGTCCACGGCCGCCGCATAGGTCCTCCGACCTTCTCGAGATGGATAGCTGCTGCGTCGAAGTGGTCGGCGTACGTCCTCCTCAGCTCTCCAGCCGCGGTCTCCTCTCCAGCCCTCCTGTCGGGCTGCATAGCGGCCCGGTGCCGGCTGGTCCCTCCCCGGTTCCGCTGTGGTGCGTGGAAAAGGCCTGGCTCACCGCTGCGGTGTTCCTCTCTCACGACCGCCGCATAGGTCCTCCGACCTTCTCGAGATGGATAGCTGCTGCGCCGAGGTGGTCGGCGTGCGTCCTCCTCAGCTCTCCAGCCGCGGTCTCCTCTCCAGCTCTCCTGGCGGGCTGCATAGCGGTCTGTTGCCGGCTGATTTCTCCCCCGGTTCCGCTGTGGTGCGTGGAAAAAGTCTGACTCACCGCTGCGGTGATCCTCTCTCCTGGCCGCCGTGTAGGTCCTCCGACCTTCTCGAGATGGATAGCTGCTTCGGCGAGGTGGTCTGCGTGCGATCTCCTCAGCTCCCCAGTCGCGGTCCCCTCTCCGGCCCCTGCGCCGCCGAACGAGGGTCCACTCTCCATCCGTAGCATATGTGGGCATGATTATGCCTCCACTAATACCTTTAGCTCTCTCCACTGGTCCCACTCGACCGTGTGGGTGATGCTAGGCAGCTCTATGCTAGCGGACAACTCGTACTACTGGTTTGATCGCTGAGCGATTTATTGTTGCTCAAGTTAATAATCAATAAAAAGACATGAACTATATACATATAATACAAGCCAAAGTCGCGACGTTTCGTTCTGACCGAACCTTCTTCAGGCTGGCTTGTGAGAAAAGCAATATCAAGAAGTTCACCAAGTGTCCGGAGCAGATTTCGTGCTGTCCGAATAACGTCCCATGAAACGTCTGCACTGGTTGGACCACACTGCCCACAATGCTCAGGTGTCGCATTCCTGTAGCCAATCAGTGGTCCACGCAGTGTACAATTTAAAGGACGCTGTGGCGTCCGAGCCGTGAATGGTCGCACGCGCAGGTGCTGCTTTCACGGACCTCGGGAGAACAGACTGCCAGGCGTCATATTGAAAAAAACCTTTTCCCCTGAATATGGGTGTAGAACATGGCTGCATTCAGTCTTTTAAACACAGGGAGTTGATTGCATTCAGCCACAATAACATATTGTACAGTTCAACTTTGTAGGGGATTGCATGAGTGAGATTCTCACAAAGGGCAGACCAAACTGTCTGATCATGAGGCGTTTGCATACAAATAGTCAATCCAGTACAGTAGAATGTCACAGTTCATATATACAATGTATGATTGGCATAAAGTGTTCTAAAGGTCCATTGTCCCGGATTAGAGCAGTTAGTGCAACCTGAAATTTACATAGGGGTTGAGGAACAGTCATGACAACAGCAAAGAACAGGCATGTAATGCATAAATCCATACCGTCTTACATACTTGACCTTATGACCCCTGAACTTTATACAGTTGTAGGGTTGATACCATAGTGTGTTGTTTGTGTTGTTCTATAGAGCATCACAGTGAGGGTCCCAGAGAAACCCAAGCGGGCAGTCAGGCGGCACGGGCCGGTTAGGGGAAATCAAGTTTGGGAGCACGGTCCCCAAAGGGGCCGGGCTCCAATGCACAGACCATACCTGCTTCCGCCTCAGGTCTCCCGAGACCCCAGCGAAGCTCCAGGCGGGGTCCCATGGATGGGTTGGAGAAGCGAGGGTAAGGGGAGGAGGGGTGAAGAGGAGAGGGGGGAGGGGTTAAGGTTAGGGCCCATCCCAGGGTGGGTATGCCCGTCCTCATCTCCAACTAGTGTCCGCGTGGTTAGGTTAGGGCCGGAGTTGAGTTTTGTCTAGGGTCACTGAGGTTAAGTTTAGGGTCAGTTTGAGGGGTGGGATGCTCCCCAGGAAATTGTGGAAGGGAGTGAGACACACAGTAATAATGGCAGCAATGACAATTGAAAACATTAGAATAATAACTATATACATTCTGTGGGATCAATATCTCCTGAATCCCTTTTCGTTGAGTCCGTTTGGATAACTGTATCCAGTTTAGCTATCCAAACTCTCTCAGTTCTCCTCCTCTGCTGCGTGTCCACCTCGAGTTCACTTGGATAACTGTCGCTGTGACAGAGCTCCAACCATGTATTAAAAATGTTCACCAGGTAGGGTGAGTGTTCTTTTTCTGTGTAATATGTACCTGTGTTGAGTGAATCGAGTCAGCAGTGTGTTACCCGTTCCCCCACATACTGGATTCCACATCTCTTACATGTAATCAAATATATACAATTTTTGGACCTCGGGTCCCTTTGCACAAAGACAGAAAAACAAGCCATTAGAATGGCTGCGCACCAACCTACGATGCTGGAAAAATTGCCCCTGATCTCTGCGTCTAGGCACAGAGAGAGGCGAAATTTGGGCTCTAATGAGGAGATCACCTAGGTTCTTATGTCTCCTGAAAGCAGCAATTACCTTGTGATTGTGAAGTGTCTGTACATTCTGAGCTAGGCTCTGGAAATTGTTTTGATAGCCCTGACCAATTGCAGGTGAAAGGAGCATACGTGATGACCACTGGAAGCAGAGGGGAACGTCAATTGGTTTTGTCTGGGAGAAAGAATTAAAGCAGCTCCTTAGGAAGACCAACAGTACCCCATCCCCAGTGTTGTAACATTGCCTCTGAGGTTCCATATGACCAGTGAATGTCATCCTCTTCTGTAGTGAAAATTCTGAGGTGAGGGCTGGAATGTGATCCTTTAGTCCGATTGTCCCGAGCCGTTCTCCGTTCGAATCGTCGGTCCCGTCCGGTCCGACTCCCTTGTCGGGCTGCATAGCGGTCTGTCGCCGGCCGTTTCTCTCATCCGGCTCCGCTGTGGTGCGTGGAAAAAGTCTGGCTCGCCGCTGCGGTGATCCTTCCCACGGCCGCCGCATAGGTCCTCCGACCTTCTCGAGATGGATAGCTGCTGCGTCGAAGTGGTCGCGTACGTCCTCCTCAGCTCTCCAGCCGCGGTCTCCTCTCCAGCCCTCCTGTCGGCTGCATAGCGCCCGGTGCCGGCTGTCCCTCCCCGGTTCCGCTGTGGTGCGTGAAAAGGCCTGGCTCACCGCTGCGGTGTTCCTCTCTCACGACCGCCGCATAGGTCCTCCGACCTTCTCGAGATGGATAGCTGCTGCGCCGAGGTGGTCGGCGTGCGTCCTCCTCAGCTCTCCAGCCGCTCTCTCCAGCTCTCCTGGCGGGCTGCATAGCGGTCTGTTGCCGGCTGATTTCTCCCCGGTTCCGCTGTGGTGCGTGGAAAAAGTCTGACTCACCGCTGCGGTGCCTCTCTCCTGGCCGCCGTGTAGGTCCTCCGACCTTCTCGAGATGGATAGCTGCTTCGGCGAGGTGGTCTGCGTGCGATCTCCTCAGCTCCCCAGTCGCGGTCCCCTCTCCGGCCCCTGCGCCGCCGAACGAGGGTCCACTCTCCATCCGTAGCATATGTGGGCATGATTATGCCTCCACTAATACCTTTAGCTCTCTCCACTGGTCCCACTCGACCGTGTGGGTGATGCTAGGCAGCTCTATGCTAGCGGACAACTCGTACTACTGGTTTTGATCGCTGAGCGATTTATTGTTGCTCAAAGTTAATAAATCAATAAAAAGACATGAACTATATACATATAATACAAGCCAAAGTCGCGACGTTTCGGTTCTGACCGAACCTTCTTCAGGCTGGCTTGTGAGAAAAGCAATATCAAGAAGTTCACCAAGTGTCCGGAGCAGATTTCGTGCTGTCCGAATAACGTCCATGAAAGTCTGCACTGGGTTGGACCACACTGCCCACAATGCTCAGGGTGGTCGCATTCCTGTAGCCAATCAGTGGTCCACGCAGTGTACAATTTAAAGGACGCTGTGGCGTCCGAGCCGTGAATGGTCGCACGCGCAGGTGCTGCTTTCACGGACCTCGGAGAACAGACTGCCAGGCGTCATATTGAAAAAAACCTTTTCCCCTGAATATGGGTGTAGAACATGGCTGCATTCAGTCTTTTAAACACAGGGAGTTGATTGCATTCAGCCACAATAACATATTGTACAGTTCAACTTTGTAGGGGATTGCATGAGTGAGATTCTCACAAAGGGCAGACCAAACTGTCTGATCATGAGGCGTTTGCATACAAATAGTCAATCCAGTACAGTAGAATGTCACAGTTCATATATACAATGTATGATTGGCATAAAGTGTTCTAAAGGTCCATTGTCCCGGATTAGAGCAGTTAGTGCAACCTGAAATTTACATAGGGGTTGAGGAACAGTCATGACAACAGCAAAGAACAGGCATGTAATGCATAAAATCCATACCGTCTTACATACTTGACCTTATGACCCCTGAACTTTATACAGGTTGTAGGGTTGATACCATAGTGTGTGTTGTTTGTGTTGTTCTATAGAGCATCACAGTGAGGGGTCCCAGAGAAACCCAAGCGGGCAGTCAGGCGGCACGGGCCGGTTAGGGGAAATCAAGTTTGGGAGCACGGTCCCCAAAGGGGGCCGGGCTCCAATGCACAGACCATACCTGCTTCCGCCTCAGGTCTCCCGAGACCCCCAGCGAAGCTCCAGGCGGGGTCCCATGGATGGGGTTGGAGAAGCGAGGGGTAAGGGGAGGAGGGGTGAAGAGGAGAGGGGGAGGGGTTAAGGTTAGGGCCCATCCCAGGGGTGGGGGTATGCCCCGTCCTCATCTCCAACTAGGTGTCCGCGTGGTTAGGTTTAGGGCCGGAGTTGAGTTTTGTCTAGGGTCACTGAGGTTAAGTTTAGGGTCAGTTTGAGGGGTGGGATGCTCCCCAGGAAATTGTGGAAAGGGAGTGAGACACACAGTAATAATGGCAGCAATGACAATTGAAAACATTAGAATAATAACTATATACATTCTGTGGGATCATATCCTCCTGAATCCCTTTTCGTTGAGTCCGTTTGGATAAACTGTATCCAGTTTAGCTATCCAAACTCTCTCAGTTCTCCTCCTCTGCTGCGTTGTCCACCTCGAGTTCACTTGGATAACTGTCGCTGTGACAGAGCTCCAACCATGTATTAAAAAATGTTTCACCAGGTAGGTGTGAGTGTTCTTTTTCTGTGTAATATTGTACCTGTGTTGAGTGAATCGAGTCAGCAGTGTGTTACCCGTTTCCCCCACATACTGGATTCCACATCTCTTACATGTAATCAAATATATACAATTTTTGGACCTCGGGTCCCTTTGCACAAAGACAGAAAAACAGAGCCATTAGAATGGCTGCGCACCAACCTACGATGCTGGAAAAATTGCCCCTGATCTCTGCGTCTAGGCACAGAGAGAGGCGAAATTTGGGCTCTAATGAGGAGATCACCTAGGTTCTTATGTCTCCTGAAAGCAGCAATTACCTTGTGATTGTGAAGTGTCTGTACATTCTGAGCTAGGCTCTGGAAATTGTTTTGATAGCCCTGACCAATTTGCAGGTGAAAGGAGCATACGTGATGACCACTGGAAGCAGAGGGGAAACGTCAATTGGTTTTGTCTGGAGAAAGGAATTAAAGCAGCTCCTTAGGAAAGACCAACAGTACCCCATCTCCCAGTGTTGTAACATTGCCTCTGAGGTTCCATATGACCAGTGAATGTCATCCTCTTCTGTAGTGAAAATGTCTGAGGTGAGGGCTGGAATGTGATCCTTTAGTCCGATTGTCCCGAGCCGTTCTCCGTTCGAATCGTCGGTCCCGTCCGGTCCGACTCCCTTGTCGGGCTGCATAGCGGTCTGTCGCCGGCCGTTCTCTCCATCCGGCTCCGCTGTGGTGCGTGGAAAAAGTCTGGCTCGCCGCTGCGGTGATCCTGTCCCACGGCCGCCGCATAGGTCCTCCGACCTTCTCGAGATGGATAGCTGCTGCGTCGAAGTGGTCGGCGTACGTCCTCCTCAGCTCTCCAGCCGCGGTCTCCTCTCCAGCCCTCCTGTCGGGCTGCATAGCGGCCCGGTGCCGGCTGGTCCTCCCCGGTTCCGCTGTGGTGCGTGGAAAAGGCCTGGCTCACCGCTGCGGTGTTCCTCTCTCACGACCGCCGCATAGGTCCTCCGACCTTCTCGAGATGGATAGCTGCTGCGCCGAGGTGGTCGGCGTGCGTCCTCCTCAGCTCTCCAGCCGCGGTCTCCTCTCCAGCTCTCCTGGCGGGCTGCATAGCGGTCTGTTGCCGGCTGATTTCTCCCCGGTTCCGCTGTGGTGCGTGGAAAAAGTCTGACTCACCGCTGCGGTGATCCTCTCTCCTGGCCGCCGTGTAGGTCCTCCGACCTTCTCGAGATGGATAGCTGCTTCGGCGAGGTGGTCTGCGTGCGATCTCCTCAGCTCCCAGTCGCGGTCCCCTCTCGGCCCCTGCGCCGCCGAACGAGGGTCCCTCTCCATCCAGCATATGTGGGCATGATTATGCCTCCACTAATACCTTTAGCTCTCTCCACTGGTCCCACTCGACCGTGTGGGTGATGCTAGGCAGCTCTATGCTAGCGGACAACTCGTACTACTGGTTTTGATCGCTGAGCGATTTATTGTTGCTCAAAGTTAATAAATCAATAAAAAGACATGAATATATACATATAATAAAGCCAAAGTCGCGACGTTTCGGTTCTGACCGAACCTTCTTCAGGCTGGCTTGTGAGAAAAGCAATATCAAGAAGTTCAACCAAGTGTCCGGAGCAGATTTCGTGCTGTCCGAATAACGCCATGAAAGTCTGCACTGGGTTGGACCACACTGCCCACAATGCTCAGGGTGGTCGCATTCCTGTGCCAATCAGTGGTCCACGCAGTGTACAATTAAAGGACGCTGTGGCGTCCGAGCCGTGAATGGTCGCACGCGCAGGTGCTGCTTTCACGGACCTCGGGGAACAGAACTGCCAGGCGTCATATTGAAAAAAACCTTTTCCCCTGAATATGGGTGTAGAACATGGCTGCATTCAGTCTTTTAAAACACAGGGAGTTGATTGCATTCAGCCACAATAACATATTGTACAGTTCAACTTTGTAGGGGATTGCATGAGTGAGATTCTCACAAAGGCAGACCAAACTGTCTGATCATGAGGCGTTTGCATACAATAGTCAATCCAGTACAGTAGAATGTCACAGTTCATATATACAATGTATGATTGGCATAAAGTGTTCTAAAGGTCCATTGTCCGGATTAGAGCAGTTAGTGCAACCTGAAATTTACATTAGGGGTGAGGAACAGTCATGACAACAGCAAAGAACAGGCATGTAATGCATAAAATC
>NW_020329287.1:0-17634 GCF_001858045.2 Oreochromis niloticus | reverse complement strand
TGCACTGGGTTGGACCACACTGCCCACAATGCTCAGGGTGGTCGCATTCCTGTAGCCAATCAGTGGTCCACGCAGTGTACAATTTAAAGGACGCTGTGGCGTCCGAGCCGTGAATGGTCGCACGCGCAGGTGCTGCTTTCACGGACCTCGGGAGAACAGACTGCCAGGCGTCATATTGAAAAAAACCTTTTCCCCTGAATATGGGTGTAGAACATGGCTGCATTCAGTCTTTTAAACACAGGGAGTTGATTGCATTCAGCCACAATAACATATTGTACAGTTCAACTTTGTAGGGGATTGCATGAGTGAGATTCTCACAAAGGGCAGACCAAACTGTCTGATCATGAGGCGTTTGCATACAAATAGTCAATCCAGTACAGTAGAATGTCACAGTTCATATATACAATGTATGATTGGCATAAAGTGTTCTAAAGGTCCATTGTCCCGGATTAGAGCAGTTAGTGCAACCTGAAATTTACATAGGGGTTGAGGAACAGTCATGACAACAGCAAAGAACAGGCATGTAATGCATAAAATCCATACCGTCTTACATACTTGACCTTATGACCCTGAACTTTATACAGGTTGTAGGGTTGATACCATAGTGTGTGTTGTTTGTGTTGTTCTATAGAGCATCACAGTGAGGGGTCCCAGAGAAACCCAAGCGGGCAGTCAGGCGGCACGGGCCGGTTAGGGGAAATCAAGTTTGGGAGCACGGTCCCCAAAGGGGGCCGGGCTCCAATGCACAGACCATACCTGCTTCCGCCTCAGGTCTCCCGAGACCCCCAGCGAAGCTCCAGGCGGGGTCCCATGGATGGGGTTGGAGAAGCGAGGGGTAAGGGGAGGAGGGGTGAAGAGGAGAGGGGGGAGGGGTTAAGGTTAGGGCCCATCCCAGGGGTGGGGTATGCCCCGTCCTCATCTCCAACTAGGTGTCCGCGTGGTTAGGTTTAGGGCCGGAGTTGAGTTTTGTCTAGGGGTCACTGAGGTTAAGTTTAGGGTCAGTTTGAGGGGTGGGATGCTCCCCAGGAAATTGTGGAAAGGGAGTGAGACACACAGTAATAATGGCAGCAATGACAATTGAAAACATTAGAATAATAACTATATACATTCTGTGGGATCAATATCTCCTGAATCCCTTTTCGTTGAGTCCGTTTGGATAAACTGTATCCAGTTTAGCTATCCAAACTCTCTCAGTTCTCCTCCTCTGCTGCGTTGTCCACCTCGAGTTCACTTGGATAACTGTCGCTGTGACAGAGCTCCAACCATGTATTAAAAAATGTTTCACCAGGTAGGTGTGAGTGTTCTTTTTCTGTGTAATATTGTACCTGTGTTGAGTGAATCGAGTCAGCAGTGTGTTACCCGTTTCCCCCACATACTGGATTCCACATCTCTTACATGTAATCAAATATATACAATTTTTGGACCTCGGGGTCCCTTTGCACAAAGACAGAAAAACAGAGCCATTAGAATGGCTGCGCACCAACCTACGATGCTGGAAAAATTGCCCCTGATCTCTGCGTCTAGGCACAGAGAGAGGCGAAATTTGGGCTCTAATGAGGAGATCACCTAGGTTCTTATGTCTCCTGAAAGCAGCAATTACCTTGTGATTGTGAAGTGTCTGTACATTCTGAGCTAGGCTCTGGAAATTGTTTTTGATAGCCCTGACCAATTTGCAGGTGAAAGGAGCATACGTGATGACCACTGGAAGCAGAGGGGAAACGTCAATTGGTTTTGTCTGGAGAAAGGAATTAAAGCAGCTCCTTAGGAAAGACCAACAGTACCCCATCTCCCAGTGTTGTAACATTGCCTCTGAGGTTCCATATGACCAGTGAATGTCATCCTCTTCTGTAGTGAAAATGTCTGAGGTGAGGGCTGGAATGTGATCCTTTAGTCCGATTGTCCCGAGCCGTTCTCCGTTCGAATCGTCGGTCCCGTCCGGTCCGACTCCCTTGTCGGGCTGCATAGCGGTCTGTCGCCGGCCGTTCTCTCATCCGGCTCCGCTGTGGTGCGTGGAAAAAGTCTGGCTCGCCGCTGCGGTGATCCTGTCCCACGGCCGCCGCATAGGTCCTCCGACCTTCTCGAGATGGATAGCTGCTGCGTCGAAGTGGTCGGCGTACGTCCTCCTCAGCTCTCCAGCCGCGGTCTCCTCTCCAGCCCTCCTGTCGGGCTGCATAGCGGCCCGGTGCCGGCTGGTCCCTCCCCGGTTCCGCTGTGGTGCGTGGAAAAGGCCTGGCTCACCGCTGCGGTGTTCCTCTCTCACGACCGCCGCATAGGTCCTCCGACCTTCTCGAGATGGATAGCTGCTGCGCCGAGGTGGTCGGCGTGCGTCCTCCTCAGCTCTCCAGCCGCGGTCTCCTCTCCAGCTCTCCTGGCGGGCTGCATAGCGGTCTGTTGCCGGCTGATTTCTCCCCCGGTTCCGCTGTGGTGCGTGGAAAAAGTCTGACTCACCGCTGCGGTGATCCTCTCTCCTGGCCGCCGTGTAGGTCCTCCGACCTTCTCGAGATGGATAGCTGCTTCGGCGAGGTGGTCTGCGTGCGATCTCCTCAGCTCCCCAGTCGCGGTCCCCTCTCCGGCCCCTGCGCCGCCGAACGAGGGTCCACTCTCCATCCGTAGCATATGTGGGCATGATTATGCCTCCACTAATACCTTTAGCTCTCTCCACTGGTCCCACTCGACCGTGTGGGTGATGCTAGGCAGCTCTATGCTAGCGGACAACTCGTACTACTGGTTTTGATCGCTGAGCGATTTATTGTTGCTCAAAGTTAATAAATCAATAAAAAGACATGAACTATATACATATAATACAAGCCAAAGTCGCGACGTTTCGGTTCTGACCGAACCTTCTTCAGGCTGGCTTGTGAGAAAAGCAATATCAAGAAGTTCACCAAGTGTCCGGAGCAGATTTCGTGCTGTCCGAATAACGTCCATGAAAGTCTGCACTGGGTTGGACCACACTGCCCACAATGCTCAGGGTGGTCGCATTCCTGTAGCCAATCAGTGGTCCACGCAGTGTACAATTTAAAGGACGCTGTGGCGTCCGAGCCGTGAATGGTCGCACGCGCAGGTGCTGCTTTCACGGACCTCGGGAGAACAGACTGCCAGGCGTCATATTGAAAAAAACCTTTTCCCCTGAATATGGGTGTAGAACATGGCTGCATTCAGTCTTTTAAACACAGGGAGTTGATTGCATTCAGCCACAATAACATATTGTACAGTTCAACTTTGTAGGGGGATTGCATGAGTGAGATTCTCACAAAGGGCAGACCAAACTGTCTGATCATGAGGCGTTTGCATACAAATAGTCAATCCAGTACAGTAGAATGTCACAGTTCATATATACAATGTATGATTGGCATAAAGTGTTCTAAAGGTCCATTGTCCCGGATTAGAGCAGTTAGTGCAACCTGAAATTTACATAGGGGTTGAGGAACAGTCATGACAACAGCAAAGAACAGGCATGTAATGCATAAAATCCATACCGTCTTACATACTTGACCTTATGACCCCTGAACTTTATACAGGTTGTAGGGTTGATACCATAGTGTGTGTTGTTTGTGTTGTTCTATAGAGCATCACAGTGAGGGGTCCCAGAGAAACCCAAGCGGGCAGTCAGGCGGCACGGGCCGGTTAGGGGAAATCAAGTTTGGGAGCACGGTCCCCAAAGGGGGCCGGGCTCCAATGCACAGACCATACCTGCTTCCGCCTCAGGTCTCCCGAGACCCCCAGCGAAGCTCCAGGCGGGGTCCCATGGATGGGGTTGGAGAAGCGAGGGGTAAGGGGAGGAGGGGTGAAGAGGAGAGGGGGAGGGGTTAAGGTTAGGGCCCATCCCAGGGGTGGGGTATGCCCCGTCCTCATCTCCAACTAGGTGTCCGCGTGGTTAGGTTTAGGGCCGGAGTTGAGTTTTGTCTAGGGGTCACTGAGGTTAAGTTTAGGGTCAGTTTGAGGGGTGGGATGCTCCCAGGAAATTGTGGAAAGGGAGTGAGACACACAGTAATAATGGCAGCAATGACAATTGAAAACATTAGAATAATAACTATATACATTCTGTGGGATCAATATCTCCTGAATCCCTTTTCGTTGAGTCCGTTTGGATAAACTGTATCCAGTTTAGCTATCCAAACTCTCTCAGTTCTCCTCCTCTGCTGCGTTGTCCACCTCGAGTTCACTTGGATAACTGTCGCTGTGACAGAGCTCCAACCATGTATTAAAAAATGTTTCACCAGGTAGGTGTGAGTGTTCTTTTTCTGTGTAATATTGTACCTGTGTTGAGTGAATCGAGTCAGCAGTGTGTTACCCGTTTCCCCCACATACTGGATTCCACATCTCTTACATGTAATCAAATATATACAATTTTTGGACCTCGGGGTCCCTTTGCACAAAGACAGAAAAACAGAGCCATTAGAATGGCTGCGCACCAACCTACGATGCTGGAAAAATTGCCCCTGATCTCTGCGTCTAGGCACAGAGAGAGGCGAAATTTGGGCTCTAATGAGGAGATCACCTAGGTTCTTATGTCTCCTGAAAGCAGCAATTACCTTGTGATTGTGAAGTGTCTGTACATTCTGAGCTAGGCTCTGGAAATTGTTTTTGATAGCCCTGACCAATTTGCAGGTGAAAGGAGCATACGTGATGACCACTGGAAGCAGAGGGGAAACGTCAATTGGTTTTGTCTGGAGAAAGGAATTAAAGCAGCTCCTTAGGAAAGACCAACAGTACCCCATCTCCCAGTGTTGTAACATTGCCTCTGAGGTTCCATATGACCAGTGAATGTCATCCTCTTCTGTAGTGAAAATGTCTGAGGTGAGGGCTGGAATGTGATCCTTTAGTCCGATTGTCCCGAGCCGTTCTCCGTTCGAATCGTCGGTCCCGTCCGGTCCGACTCCCTTGTCGGGCTGCATAGCGGTCTGTCGCCGGCCGTTCTCTCATCCGGCTCCGCTGTGGTGCGTGGAAAAAGTCTGGCTCGCCGCTGCGGTGATCCTGTCCCACGGCCGCCGCATAGGTCCTCCGACCTTCTCGAGATGGATAGCTGCTGCGTCGAAGTGGTCGGCGTACGTCCTCCTCAGCTCTCCAGCCGCGGTCTCCTCTCCAGCCCTCCTGTCGGGCTGCATAGCGGCCCGGTGCCGGCTGGTCCCTCCCCCGGTTCCGCTGTGGTGCGTGGAAAAGGCCTGGCTCACCGCTGCGGTGTTCCTCTCTCACGACCGCCGCATAGGTCCTCCGACCTTCTCGAGATGGATAGCTGCTGCGCCGAGGTGGTCGGCGTGCGTCCTCCTCAGCTCTCCAGCCGCGGTCTCCTCTCCAGCTCTCCTGGCGGGCTGCATAGCGGTCTGTTGCCGGCTGATTTCTCCCCCGGTTCCGCTGTGGTGCGTGGAAAAAGTCTGACTCACCGCTGCGGTGATCCTCTCTCCTGGCCGCCGTGTAGGTCCTCCGACCTTCTCGAGATGGATAGCTGCTTCGGCGAGGTGGTCTGCGTGCGATCTCCTCAGCTCCCCAGTCGCGGTCCCCTCTCCGGCCCCTGCGCCGCCGAACGAGGGTCCACTCTCCATCCGTAGCATATGTGGGCATGATTATGCCTCCACTAATACCTTTAGCTCTCTCCACTGGTCCCACTCGACCGTGTGGGTGATGCTAGGCAGCTCTATGCTAGCGGACAACTCGTACTACTGGTTTTGATCGCTGAGCGATTTATTGTTGCTCAAAGTTAATAAATCAATAAAAAGACATGAACTATATACATATAATACAAGCCAAAGTCGCGACGTTTCGGTTCTGACCGAACCTTCTTCAGGCTGGCTTGTGAGAAAAGCAATATCAAGAAGTTCACCAAGTGTCCGGAGCAGATTTCGTGCTGTCCGAATAACGTCCATGAAAGTCTGCACTGGGTTGGACCACACTGCCCACAATGCTCAGGGTGGTCGCATTCCTGTAGCCAATCAGTGGTCCACGCAGTGTACAATTTAAAGGACGCTGTGGCGTCCGAGCCGTGAATGGTCGCACGCGCAGGTGCTGCTTTCACGGACCTCGGGAGAACAGACTGCCAGGCGTCATATTGAAAAAACCTTTTCCCCTGAATATGGGTGTAGAACATGGCTGCATTCAGTCTTTTAAACACAGGGAGTTGATTGCATTCAGCCACAATAACATATTGTACAGTTCAACTTTGTAGGGGGATTGCATGAGTGAGATTCTCACAAAGGGCAGACCAAACTGTCTGATCATGAGGCGTTTGCATACAAATAGTCAATCCAGTACAGTAGAATGTCACAGTTCATATATACAATGTATGATTGGCATAAAGTGTTCTAAAGGTCCATTGTCCCGGATTAGAGCAGTTAGTGCAACCTGAAATTTACATAGGGGTTGAGGAACAGTCATGACAACAGCAAAGAACAGGCATGTAATGCATAAAATCCATACCGTCTTACATACTTGACCTTATGACCCTGAACTTTATACAGGTTGTAGGGTTGATACCATAGTGTGTGTTGTTTGTGTTGTTCTATAGAGCATCACAGTGAGGGGTCCCAGAGAAACCCAAGCGGGCAGTCAGGCGGCACGGGCCGGTTAGGGGAAATCAAGTTTGGGAGCACGGTCCCCAAAGGGGGCCGGGCTCCAATGCACAGACCATACCTGCTTCCGCCTCAGGTCTCCCGAGACCCCCAGCGAAGCTCCAGGCGGGGTCCCATGGATGGGGTTGGAGAAGCGAGGGGTAAGGGAGGAGGGGTGAAGAGGAGAGGGGGAGGGTTAAGGTTAGGGCCCATCCCAGGGGTGGGGTATGCCCCGTCCTCATCTCCAACTAGGTGTCCGCGTGGTTAGGTTTAGGGCCGGAGTTGAGTTTTGTCTAGGGGTCACTGAGGTTAAGTTTAGGGTCAGTTTGAGGGGTGGGATGCTCCCAGGAAATTGTGGAAAGGGAGTGAGACACACAGTAATAATGGCAGCAATGACAATTGAAAACATTAGAATAATAACTATATACATTCTGTGGGATCAATATCTCCTGAATCCCTTTTCGTTGAGTCCGTTTGGATAAACTGTATCCAGTTTAGCTATCCAAACTCTCTCAGTTCTCCTCCTCTGCTGCGTTGTCCACCTCGAGTTCACTTGGATAACTGTCGCTGTGACAGAGCTCCAACCATGTATTAAAAAATGTTTCACCAGGTAGGTGTGAGTGTTCTTTTTCTGTGTAATATTGTACCTGTGTTGAGTGAATCGAGTCAGCAGTGTGTTACCCGTTTCCCCCACATACTGGATTCCACATCTCTTACATGTAATCAAATATATACAATTTTTGGACCTCGGGGTCCCTTTGCACAAAGACAGAAAAACAGAGCCATTAGAATGGCTGCGCACCAACCTACGATGCTGGAAAAATTGCCCCTGATCTCTGCGTCTAGGCACAGAGAGAGGCGAAATTTGGGCTCTAATGAGGAGATCACCTAGGTTCTTATGTCTCCTGAAAGCAGCAATTACCTTGTGATTGTGAAGTGTCTGTACATTCTGAGCTAGGCTCTGGAAATTGTTTTTGATAGCCCTGACCAATTTGCAGGTGAAAGGAGCATACGTGATGACCACTGGAAGCAGAGGGGAAACGTCAATTGGTTTTGTCTGGAGAAAGGAATTAAAGCAGCTCCTTAGGAAAGACCAACAGTACCCCATCTCCCAGTGTTGTAACATTGCCTCTGAGGTTCCATATGACCAGTGAATGTCATCCTCTTCTGTAGTGAAAATGTCTGAGGTGAGGGCTGGAATGTGATCCTTTAGTCCGATTGTCCCGAGCCGTTCTCCGTTCGAATCGTCGGTCCCGTCCGGTCCGACTCCCTTGTCGGGCTGCATAGCGGTCTGTCGCCGGCCGTTCTCTCATCCGGCTCCGCTGTGGTGCGTGGAAAAAGTCTGGCTCGCCGCTGCGGTGATCCTGTCCCACGGCCGCCGCATAGGTCCTCCGACCTTCTCGAGATGGATAGCTGCTGCGTCGAAGTGGTCGGCGTACGTCCTCCTCAGCTCTCCAGCCGCGGTCTCCTCTCCAGCCCTCCTGTCGGGCTGCATAGCGGCCCGGTGCCGGCTGGTCCCTCCCCCGGTTCCGCTGTGGTGCGTGGAAAAGGCCTGGCTCACCGCTGCGGTGTTCCTCTCTCACGACCGCCGCATAGGTCCTCCGACCTTCTCGAGATGGATAGCTGCTGCGCCGAGGTGGTCGGCGTGCGTCCTCCTCAGCTCTCCAGCCGCGGTCTCCTCTCCAGCTCTCCTGGCGGGCTGCATAGCGGTCTGTTGCCGGCTGATTTCTCCCCGGTTCCGCTGTGGTGCGTGGAAAAAGTCTGACTCACCGCTGCGGTGATCCTCTCTCCTGGCCGCCGTGTAGGTCCTCCGACCTTCTCGAGATGGATAGCTGCTTCGGCGAGGTGGTCTGCGTGCGATCTCCTCAGCTCCCCAGTCGCGGTCCCCTCTCCGGCCCCTGCGCCGCCGAACGAGGGTCCACTCTCCATCCGTAGCATATGTGGGCATGATTATGCCTCCACTAATACCTTTAGCTCTCTCCACTGGTCCCACTCGACCGTGTGGGTGATGCTAGGCAGCTCTATGCTAGCGGACAACTCGTACTACTGGTTTTGATCGCTGAGCGATTTATTGTTGCTCAAAGTTAATAAATCAATAAAAAGACATGAACTATATACATATAATACAAGCCAAAGTCGCGACGTTTCGGTTCTGACCGAACCTTCTTCAGGCTGGCTTGTGAGAAAAGCAATATCAAGAAGTTCACCAAGTGTCCGGAGCAGATTTCGTGCTGTCCGAATAACGTCCATGAAAGTCTGCACTGGGTTGGACCACACTGCCCACAATGCTCAGGGTGGTCGCATTCCTGTAGCCAATCAGTGGTCCACGCAGTGTACAATTTAAAGGACGCTGTGGCGTCCGAGCCGTGAATGGTCGCACGCGCAGGTGCTGCTTTCACGGACCTCGGGAGAACAGACTGCCAGGCGTCATATTGAAAAAAACCTTTTCCCCTGAATATGGGTGTAGAACATGGCTGCATTCAGTCTTTTAAACACAGGGAGTTGATTGCATTCAGCCACAATAACATATTGTACAGTTCAACTTTGTAGGGGGATTGCATGAGTGAGATTCTCACAAAGGGCAGACCAAACTGTCTGATCATGAGGCGTTTGCATACAAATAGTCAATCCAGTACAGTAGAATGTCACAGTTCATATATACAATGTATGATTGGCATAAAGTGTTCTAAAGGTCCATTGTCCCGGATTAGAGCAGTTAGTGCAACCTGAAATTTACATAGGGGTTGAGGAACAGTCATGACAACAGCAAAGAACAGGCATGTAATGCATAAAATCCATACCGTCTTACATACTTGACCTTATGACCCCTGAACTTTATACAGGTTGTAGGGTTGATACCATAGTGTGTGTTGTTTGTGTTGTTCTATAGAGCATCACAGTGAGGGGTCCCAGAGAAACCCAAGCGGGCAGTCAGGCGGCACGGGCCGGTTAGGGGAAATCAAGTTTGGGAGCACGGTCCCCAAAGGGGGCCGGGCTCCAATGCACAGACCATACCTGCTTCCGCCTCAGGTCTCCCGAGACCCCCAGCGAAGCTCCAGGCGGGTCCCATGGATGGGGTTGGAGAAGCGAGGGGTAAGGGGAGGAGGGTGAAGAGAGGGGGGGAGGGTTAAGGTTAGGGCCCTCCCAGGGTGGGGGTATGCCCCGTCCTCATCTCCAACTAGGTGTCCGCGTGGTTAGGTTTAGGGCCGGAGTTGAGTTTTGTCTAGGGGTCACTGAGGTTAAGTTTAGGGTCAGTTTGAGGGTGGGATGCTCCCAGGAAATTGTGGAAAGGGAGTGAGACACACAGTAATAATGGCAGCAATGACAATTGAAAACATTAGAATAATAACTATATACATTCTGTGGGATCAATATCTCCTGAATCCCTTTTCGTTGAGTCCGTTTGGATAAACTGTATCCAGTTTAGCTATCCAAACTCTCTCAGTTCTCCTCCTCTGCTGCGTTGTCCACCTCGAGTTCACTTGGATAACTGTCGCTGTGACAGAGCTCCAACCATGTATTAAAAAATGTTTCACCAGGTAGGTGTGAGTGTTCTTTTTCTGTGTAATATTGTACCTGTGTTGAGTGAATCGAGTCAGCAGTGTGTTACCCGTTTCCCCCACATACTGGATTCCACATCTCTTACATGTAATCAAATATATACAATTTTTGGACCTCGGGGTCCCTTTGCACAAAGACAGAAAACAGAGCCATTAGAATGGCTGCGCACCAACCTACGATGCTGGAAAAATTGCCCCTGATCTCTGCGTCTAGGCACAGAGAGAGGCGAAATTTGGGCTCTAATGAGGAGATCACCTAGGTTCTTATGTCTCCTGAAAGCAGCAATTACCTTGTGATTGTGAAGTGTCTGTACATTCTGAGCTAGGCTCTGGAAATTGTTTTTGATAGCCCTGACCAATTTGCAGGTGAAAGGAGCATACGTGATGACCACTGGAAGCAGAGGGGAAACGTCAATTGGTTTTGTCTGGAGAAAGGAATTAAAGCAGCTCCTTAGGAAAGACCAACAGTACCCCATCTCCCAGTGTTGTAACATTGCCTCTGAGGTTCCATATGACCAGTGAATGTCATCCTTTCTGTAGTGAAAATGTCTGAGGTGAGGGCTGGAATGTGATCCTTTAGTCCGATTGTCCCGAGCCGTTCTCCGTTCGAATCGTCGGTCCCGTCCGGTCCGACTCCCTTGTCGGGCTGCATAGCGGTCTGTCGCCGGCCGTTCTCTCATCCGGCTCCGCTGTGGTGCGTGGAAAAAGTCTGGCTCGCCGCTGCGGTGATCCTGTCCCACGGCCGCCGCATAGGTCCTCCGACCTTCTCGAGATGGATAGCTGCTGCGTCGAAGTGGTCGGCGTACGTCCTCCTCAGCTCTCCAGCCGCGGTCTCCTCTCCAGCCCTCCTGTCGGGCTGCATAGCGGCCCGGTGCCGGCTGGTCCCTCCCCGGTTCCGCTGTGGTGCGTGGAAAAGGCCTGGCTCACCGCTGCGGTGTTCCTCTCTCACGACCGCCGCATAGGTCCTCCGACCTTCTCGAGATGGATAGCTGCTGCGCCGAGGTGGTCGGCGTGCGTCCTCCTCAGCTCTCCAGCCGCGGTCTCCTCTCCAGCTCTCCTGGCGGGCTGCATAGCGGTCTGTTGCCGGCTGATTTCTCCCCCGGTTCCGCTGTGGTGCGTGGAAAAAGTCTGACTCACCGCTGCGGTGATCCTCTCTCCTGGCCGCCGTGTAGGTCCTCCGACCTTCTCGAGATGGATAGCTGCTTCGGCGAGGTGGTCTGCGTGCGATCTCCTCAGCTCCCCAGTCGCGGTCCCCTCTCCGGCCCCTGCGCCGCCGAACGAGGGTCCACTCTCCATCCGTAGCATATGTGGGCATGATTATGCCTCCACTAATACCTTTAGCTCTCTCCACTGGTCCCACTCGACCGTGTGGGTGATGCTAGGCAGCTCTATGCTAGCGGACAACTCGTACTACTGGTTTGATCGCTGAGCGATTATTGTTGCTCAAAGTTAATAAATCAATAAAAAGACATGAACTATATACATATAATACAAGCCAAAGTCGCGACGTTTCGGTTCTGACCGAACCTTCTTCAGGCTGGCTTGTGAGAAAAGCAATATCAAGAAGTTCACCAAGTGTCCGGAGCAGATTTCGTGCTGTCCGAATAACGTCCATGAAAGTCTGCACTGGGTTGGACCACACTGCCCACAATGCTCAGGGTGGTCGCATTCCTGTAGCCAATCAGTGGTCCACGCAGTGTACAATTTAAAGGACGCTGTGGCGTCCGAGCCGTGAATGGTCGCACGCGCAGGTGCTGCTTTCACGGACCTCGGAGAACAGACTGCCAGGCGTCATATTGAAAAAAACCTTTTCCCCTGAATATGGGTGTAGAACATGGCTGCATTCAGTCTTTTAAACACAGGGAGTTGATTGCATTCAGCCACAATAACATATTGTACAGTTCAACTTTGTAGGGGGATTGCATGAGTGAGATTCTCACAAAGGCAGACCAAACTGTCTGATCATGAGGCGTTTGCATACAAATAGTCAATCCAGTACAGTAGAATGTCACAGTTCATATATACAATGTATGATTGGCATAAAGTGTTCTAAAGGTCCATTGTCCCGGATTAGAGCAGTTAGTGCAACCTGAAATTTACATAGGGGTTGAGGAACAGTCATGACAACAGCAAAGAACAGGCATGTAATGCATAAAATCCATACCGTCTTACATACTTGACCTTATGACCCCTGAACTTTATACAGGTTGTAGGGTTGATACCATAGTGTGTGTTGTTTGTGTTCTATAGAGCATCACAGTGAGGGGTCCCAGAGAAACCCAAGCGGGCAGTCAGGCGGCACGGGCCGGTTAGGGGAAATCAAGTTTGGGAGCACGGTCCCCAAAGGGGCCGGCTCCAATGCACAGACCATACCTGCTTCCGCCTCAGGTCTCCCGAGACCCCAGCGAAGCTCCAGGCGGGTCCCATGGATGGGGTTGGAGAAGCGAGGGTAAGGGGAGGAGGGTGAAGAGGAGGGGGAGGGGTTAAGGTTAGGGCCCATCCCAGGGGTGGGGTATGCCCCGTCCTCATCTCCAACTAGGTGTCCGCGTGGTTAGGTTTAGGGCCGGAGTTGAGTTTTGTCTAGGGTCACTGAGTTAAGTTTAGGGTCAGTTTGAGGGTGGGATGCTCCCCAGGAAATTGTGGAAAGGGAGTGAGACACACAGTAATAATGGCAGCAATGACAATTGAAAACATTAGAATAATAACTATATACATTCTGTGGGATCAATATCTCCTGAATCCCTTTCGTTGAGTCCGTTGGATAAACTGTATCCAGTTTAGCTATCCAAACTCTCTCAGTTCTCCTCCTCTGCTGCGTTGTCCACCTCGAGTTCACTTGGATAACTGTCGCTGTGACAGAGCTCCAACCATGTATTAAAAATGTTTCACCAGGTAGGTGTGAGTGTTCTTTTTCTGTGTAATATTGTACCTGTGTTGAGTGAATCGAGTCAGCAGTGTGTTACCCGTTTCCCCCACATACTGGATTCCACATCTCTTACATGTAATCAAATATATACAATTTTGGACCTCGGGTCCCTTGCACAAAGACAGAAAAACAGAGCCATTAGAATGGCTGCGCACCAACCTACGATGCTGGAAAAATTGCCCCTGATCTCTGCGTCTAGGCACAGAGAGAGGCGAAATTTGGGCTCTAATGAGGAGATCACCTAGGTTCTTATGTCTCCTGAAAGCAGCAATTACCTTGTGATTGTGAAGTGTCTGTACATTCTGAGCTAGGCTCTGGAAATTGTTTTGATAGCCCTGACCAATTTGCAGGTGAAAGGAGCATACGTGATGACCACTGGAAGCAGAGGGAAACGTCAATTGGTTTTGTCTGGAGAAAGGAATTAAAGCAGCTCCTTAGGAAAGACCAACAGTACCCCATCTCCCAGTGTTGTAACATTGCCTCTGAGGTTCCATATGACCAGTGAATGTCATCCTCTTCTGTAGTGAAAATGTCTGAGGTGAGGGCTGGAATGTGATCCTTTAGTCGATTGTCCCGAGCCGTTCTCCGTTCGAATCGTCGTCCCGTCCGGTCCGACTCCCTTGTCGGGCTGCATAGCGGTCTGTCGCCGGCCGTTCTCTCATCCGGCTCCGCTGTGGTGCGTGGAAAAAGTCTGGCTCGCCGCTGCGGTGATCCTGTCCCACGGCCGCCGCATAGGTCCTCGACCTTCTCGAGATGGATAGCTGCTGCGTCGAAGTGGTCGGCGTACGTCCTCCTCAGCTCTCCAGCCGCGGTCTCCTCTCCAGCCCTCCTGTCGGGCTGCATAGCGGCCCGGTGCCGGCTGGTCCCTCCCCGGTTCCGCTGTGGTGCGTGGAAAAGGCCTGGCTCACCGCTGCGGTGTTCCTCTCTCACGACCGCCGCATAGGTCCTCCGACCTTCTCGAGATGGATAGCTGCTGCGCCGAGGTGGTCGGCGTGCGTCTCCTCAGCTCCAGCCGCGTCTCCTCTCCAGCTCTCCTGGCGGGCTGCATAGCGGTCTGTTGCCGGCTGATTTCTCCCCCGGTTCCGCTGTGGTGCGTGGAAAAGTCTGACTCACCGCTGCGGTGATCCTCTCTCCTGGCCGCCGTGTAGGTCCTCCGACCTTCTCGAGATGGATAGCTGCTTCGGCGAGGTGGTCTGCGTGCGATCTCCTCAGCTCCCCAGTCGCGGTCCCCTCTCCGGCCCTGCGCCGCCGAACGAGGGTCCACTCTCCATCCGTAGCATATGTGGGCATGATTATGCCTCCACTAATACCTTTAGCTCTCTCCACTGGTCCACTCGACCGTGTGGGTGATGCTAGGCAGCTCTATGCTAGCGGACAACTCGTACTACTGGTTTGATCGCTGAGCGATTTATTGTTGCTCAAAGTTAATAAATCAATAAAAAGACATGAACTATATACATATAATACAAGCCAAAGTCGCGACGTTTCGGTTCTGACCGAACCTTCTTCAGGCTGGCTTGTGAGAAAAGCAATATCAAGAAGTTCACCAAGTGTCCGGAGCAGATTTCGTGCTGTCCGAATAACGTCCATGAAAGTCTGCACTGGGTTGGACCACACTGCCCACAATGCTCAGGGTGTCGCATTCCTGTAGCCAATCAGTGGTCCACGCAGTGTACAATTTAAAGGACGCTGTGGCGTCCGAGCGTGAATGGTCGCACGCGCAGGTGCTGCTTTCACGGACCTCGGGAGAACAGACTGCCAGGCGTCATATTGAAAAAAACCTTTCCCTGAATATGGGTGTAGAACATGGCTGCATTCAGTCTTTTAAACACAGGGAGTTGATTGCATTCAGCACAATAACATATTGTACAGTTCAACTTTGTAGGGGATTGCATGAGTGAGATTCTCACAAAGGGCAGACCAAACTGTCTGATCATGAGGCGTTTGCATACAAATAGTCAATCCAGTACAGTAGAATGTCACAGTTCATATATACAATGTATGATTGGCATAAAGTGTTCTAAAGGTCCATTGTCCCGGATTAGAGCAGTTAGTGCAACCTGAAATTTACATAGGGTTGAGGAACAGTCATGACAACAGCAAAGAACAGGCATGTAATGCATAAAATCCATACCGTCTTACATACTTGACCTTATGACCCTGAACTTTATACAGGTTGTAGGGTTGATACCATAGTGTGTGTTGTGTTGTTCTATAGAGCATCACAGTGAGGGGTCCAGAGAAACCCAAGCGGGCAGTCAGCGGCACGGGCCGGTTAGGGAAATCAAGTTTGGGAGCACGGTCCCCAAAGGGGGCCGGGCTCCAATGCACAGACCATACCTGCTTCCGCCTCAGGTCTCCCGAGACCCCCAGCGAAGCTCCAGGCGGGGTCCCATGGATGGGTTGGAGAAGCGAGGGGTAAGGGAGGAGGGGTGAAGAGGAGAGGGGGGGGGTTAAGGTTAGGGCCCATCCCAGGGTGGGTATGCCCCGTCCTCATCTCCAACTAGGTGTCCGCTGGTTAGGTTTAGGGCCGGAGTTGAGTTTGTCTAGGGGTCACTGAGGTTAAGTTTAGGGTCAGTTTGAGGGGTGGGATGCTCCCCAGGAAATTGTGGAAAGGAGTGAGACACACAGTAATAATGGCAGCAATGACAATTGAAAACATTAGAATAATAACTATATACATTCTGTGGGATCAATATCTCCTGAATCCCTTTTCGTTGAGTCCGTTTGGATAAACTGTATCCAGTTTAGCTATCCAAACTTCTCAGTTCTCCTCCTCTGCTGCGTTGTCCACCTCGAGTTCACTTGGATAACTGTCGCTGTGACAGAGCTCCAACCATGTATTAAAAAATGTTTCACCAGGTAGTGTGAGTGTTCTTTTTCTGTGTAATATTGTACCTGTGTTGAGTGAATCGAGTCAGCAGTGTGTTACCCGTTTCCCCACATACTGGATTCCACATCTCTTACATGTAATCAAATATATACAATTTTGGACCTCGGGGTCCCTTTGCACAAAGACAGAAAACAGAGCCATTAGAATGGCTGCGCACCAACCTACGATGCTGGAAAATTGCCCCTGATCTCTGCGTCTAGGCACAGAGAGAGGCGAAATTTGGCTCTAATGAGGAGATCACCTAGGTTCTTATGTCTCCTGAAAGCAGCAATTACCTTGTGATTGTGAAGTGTCTGTACATTCTGAGCTAGGCTCTGGAAATTGTTTTGATAGCCCTGACCAATTTGCAGGTGAAAGGAGCATACGTGATGACCACTGGAAGCAGAGGGAAACGTCAATTGGTTTTGTCTGGAGAAAGGAATTAAAGCAGCTCCTTAGGAAAGACCAACAGTACCCCATCTCCCAGTGTTGTAACATTGCCTCTGAGGTTCCATATGACCAGTGAATGTCATCCTTCTGTAGTGAAAATGTCTGAGGTGAGGGCTGGAATGTGATCTTTAGTCCGATTGTCCCGAGCCGTTCTCCGTTCGAATCGTCGGTCCGTCCGGTCCGACTCCCTTGTCGGGCTGCATAGCGGTCTGTCGCCGGCCGTTCTCTCATCCGGCTCCGCTGTGGTGCGTGGAAAAAGTCTGGCTCGCCGCTGCGGTGATCCTGTCCCACGGCCGCCGCATAGGTCCTCCGACCTTCTCGAGATGGATAGCTGCTGCGTCGAAGTCGGCGTACGTCCTCCTCAGCTCTCCAGCCGCGGTCTCCTCTCCAGCCCTCCTGTCGGGCTGCATAGCGCCCGGTGCCGGCTGGTCCCTCCCCGGTTCCGCTGTGGTGCGTGGAAAAGGCCTGGCTCACCGCTGCGGTGTTCCTCTCTCACGACCGCCGCATAGGTCCCGACCTTCTCGAGATGGATAGCTGCTGCGCCGAGTGGTCGGCGTGCGTCCTCCTCAGCTCTCCAGCCGCGGTCTCCTCTCCAGCTCTCCTGGCGGGCTGCATAGCGTCTGCCGGCTGATTTCTCCCCGGTTCCGCTGTGGTGCGTGGAAAAAGTCTGACTCACCGCTGCGGTGATCCTCTCTCCTGGCCGCCGTGTAGGTCCTCCGACCTTCTCGAGATGGATACTGCTTCGGCGAGGTGGTCTGCGTGCGATTCCTCAGCTCCCCAGTCCGTCCCCTCTCCGGCCCCTGCGCCGCCGAACGAGGGTCCACTCTCCATCCGTAGCATATGGGCATGATCCTCTCACTAATACTTTAGCTCTCTCCACTGGTCCCACTCGACGTGTGGGTGATGCTAGGCAGCTCTATGCTAGCGGACAACTCGTACTACTGGTTTTGATCGCTGAGCGATTTATTGTTGCTCAAAGTTAATAAATCAATAAAAAGACATGAACTATATACATAATACAACCAAAGTCGCGACGTTTCGTTCTGACCGAACCTTCTTCAGGCTGGCTTGTGAGAAAAGCAATATCAAGAAGTTTCACCAAGTGTCCGGAGCAGATTCGTGCTGTCCGAATAACGTCCATGAAAGTCTGCACTGGGTTGGACCACACTGCCCACAATGCTCAGGGTGGTCGCATTCCTGTAGCCAATCAGTGGTCCACGCAGTGTACAATTTAAAGGACCTGTGGCGTCCGAGCCGTGAATGGTCGCACGCGCAGGTGCT
>NW_020329286.1:0-46743 GCF_001858045.2 Oreochromis niloticus | reverse complement strand
CCTTCCCATGATTACTATTGTACTTCCTTTATCCGCCGGTTTAATTACTATATTCCTATTGTTTATTAATTCCCTTAAAGCCCTGACTTCGTTTTGTTTCAAATTTTTCTTTTCCCTGTAACACTTGAAATATTTATTAAAATCCTCTCTGTCTTTTTCTATCAATTTGTTGACCTGGGGATGAATTTTATCCGGATGCGGAACCCAGGAAGATTTTCCTATGAAGGGTTTAGGTCTCCGTTCCAAGAAACTGTCAAAGTAGGACATTAATTTAATTTTGCGATGGTACTCCTGCATATCCAATTGTAACTGTGCTTTTTGTTTCTTGTGTATATCCAATGTCGGAATAAACGTCAATCCCTTATTCAAAAGGTTCTCCTGTGCCTTTGTGAGCCTGAAATTCTTTGTCAATACTATGACATTTTACCTGCCACAGGATCTGAACCTACATTTTGCTCCCCGCTCCGACTCGACGGGATTTCAAGTTTAAAATGTTGCTCCAATGCTCCAGCATCGCTCGACCCGTCTCTCGGTCCAATGTACCAGATCTCCCTCTGTGGCAAATTTCCTGTGCGGAAGTGGAGGAGGAATGGCATGTTCTTATAAATATGGGTATTAATGATGTCCAACACCCCCCGTTCCTCCCGTGGCAGTCCCGGCGAGAAGTTTATAACTGGCACCCAGATTTCTGCATACGGAAACTGCAGTTTTGCTGCCCTTACTGCTGCCTGGAGTTGTTTTATGGCCGTTTCCCTAGCCTTCTGTTGCTTGGAGTTGATTCCCGCTGACAAGACCACTTTCTCAACGGTCACATGCTTAGTTGCCTTTGCAATAATGGCCTGAATGTGTCTAAAATTGGCCCCTGGATAACTCTCAATTTGCAAATCTGGGATCGAGTGTGGTGGTATTCTCGACAAATTTGAGTCTCCAATAATGAGCCATTTGCAACTAACACTTAGGCCCCAGTCGACCATTTTCCGTTCCGTGACAATGTGTCTCCTGACCCTGAATTTTGTTGTTGATGTCTCACCACAGGAGTGCCACCTTGTGGGGAAGCCTCCTGGGCTACAGAAGTGTCAACCTGCGGTGACTGGCCAGAGGCTGCCTGGTCCTCGTCACCCTGGAATCCAGCACTTGGGACTCGTACTTCTTCGGTTGACCCAATCTGTGTATCAGGATTCATCCGATTTCTTTCGGAGCCCTCCTGCTGTCCTTCCTCTGCAGATTCCCCTGCCAAATCTGCTAAGATGGCCAGAATTCTATCATCATCCAAGGGTCCAGTAGAAGACGAGGAGGAAGAAAAGGCAGGGGAACGCCTCCGCCTTGAACTCAACCTTCCCCGCACCGTTCTGCGCTCTTTGGGAGGTTCCACTCTAGGTTGCTCACTTGGTCCCTCCCCAGGATCCGGGGACCAGGGCAGCATCCCCTGTATCCCTTCTCCTTGTGGGGTCGACCCCGTTCCTCCCTCCTCCGGGATGTCCCCCGTCATGGTGGCCACTGTGTGGGACTTCGGTCCTGACTGCACCGTCCTGTGTTCCACCTCCCCCCTCTGTTGTTGTTGAGGGGCTGTGGGGTAACCGTTTGGGTGCCATGACTTTGTGCATCCCCTGTTTGAGTGCAGCCATCTGTTCGTGCTCGCGCCGTCGGACGATCTGACGAGGCACGGACCATTTGTGGTTGGTCCTGAGTGACCCCTCTATCATTCCCACACGATGCTATCATTGCCTCAGCATGCTCAATGGACTCATTTTTCATGCGTGGCAAGTTCCTGTGGCCACCGAGTGGCGACATTGAAGGCCTCCTTCCAATCCGGGACAAGATCGTTGGCCAGCTCCGCCAACATTTTCTCCAACCCTGTCCGGTAATGGTCCTCCAGTATGATTAGGGTGTTATGCCCCCAGTTCATGGCATTTCCCAAAATCATATCTGTCGTGTGTGCTGTGGGAGCTGCTGGTTTGATCATGTTCCCCAAATGCTCTACCATCCGTGAGATGGTCCTAGGTTCGTCCTTACCCGGGGCTGGGGCGACATTTTGCAAATGGTGCACCATTTTAATAACCCCATAAAGCTTACGAACTAGCCCACCAAATGCCGGGTCTGCCGGACGACGCTGATCCTGGTTCACGCCCTGAACCTGTCGTCTAGGGATGAACCGGACAGTTGGAAGGCGTTGCTGCGAGCAACCGATGCATAAGAGCGGGATTGTGGACCACGGTACGGGTGGGTCCTCCGGAGCGAGGCACTGGCAAGTTAGGGGAAGAGGACTGAGCCTGCCACCTCTGTGGGGCAGGAAATGCACGGGCCATCCCTCCCGAAGGAAACCCACCCTGCTGGTTGTCACGATTACGGGAAAGCTTCCGCCTTTTCCCGTATCGGACGACGGTCCAACCTGCTGAGGCCATCCGGTCCTCAGTCTTTGGCAATTGGTGTTGTTTTTTTGTGTTGTGTTTTATTTTTGTGTATTCTTTAATGTGGGTTCGCCTTTGTTATCTAAATAATTATAACTCTTATTCGAGCTTTTATGTGGCGAGATACTAATGTACAAAATGAAAAGAAAAAAAGAAAAAAATTAAAGAAAAATTGAAACAAAAGTTTTATTTACCTAATTACAAAGAATAGTGTGCCGTACGCGCAACGTTTCGACCCTCAAGGGTCTTCTTCAGGCGCCTGGCACACAAAAAACTGGTGAAAAATGTGGCTGTAATGCACAATGCTGTGGCTGGTAAGAGATGTTCACTCTCAAGCTCCAAATCCGAATGAGCTCCTGGCTGACTCCACCTCCCTTTATACCCTTCCGTCTGTGTGTGTGTTTTTTATGTTTTGTCAATCCCTTTCCAATTCTGCTTCTGTGAAATGTGTATTAACCTTCTATGCCAATCCTTTTTAACCATTACCCTTAAATATGAATTGTAAACATTTTACCATACCCTGTTTTTAATATTTAATCTTTTTAACTGTATTGTTTTTTGGGAAATAAAATCATGAAATTACACTTTTTATTAATACTTTAACACACCACCTGTCTTTTTAATATTGTGATGTTCCTACCCTCCCATGAAATCGGTTTTACAGAATGTTGTTTTAAATACACTGTTTTTAACGTTTTACGTGATTCCACGGTTTTTAATCAAAATCTCATTATTTATCAATTAAAAATAGATTTGAATCGATTTTTGTGATGTAAAGAATGTCCATGCCCAATTGTAATTAACTGTAAATATTAGGATAGGTTTTTGTATAATGGCCCCCAGGTTAAGATTAGGGTTAGGAGGGGGAGGGGATATGGTTAGGGTTAGGGGTTTGGATGGGGGTCAGGTTAAGATTAGGGTTAGGATGGGATAGGGGTATGGTTATGGTTAGGGATTGGATGGGGATAGGGTTATAATAATGACTCCAATTAGTGTGGTTAGGGTTAGGATTATACCATCGGTTGGGGTTCCAACCTGGTGGGAATACGACCGGGTTGGGTCTGCATGAGAAGTTGGGGCGAATTTCGGGTCAGGACTTCGGGTCCTATGTCGGATTACACCCTTTCGTTTAGCCCTGATGCTCCCTTGTTCCCAAATTAAAATCCATCTCCTTTCACATTTACGTCTCTCGTTGTCCGTCCATGTCACATTCTTTGTAACCCCGCTACCTGAGATTCTGCCAGCCATGCAAATAAATGTTTAACCAGTAAGGTATGAATTCCTTTTATTTTTAATATTGTAACGATGTGATACATTCTAACGATATGGAATTCTTAGTCTCGCCGACGTACTGTGCTCCACATTTGGCACAAAATATCATATAATACAGTTATTTGAACGGGGATTAATCGTTGCGTTGTAAAGATGTTTCTTTTTACTCTGTTTCTAATATATGCCAATGTGCAAAATTGCTAATTAACCTGCTTTTATCGGCCTTTGTTGTATGGGTTTTAGTCTAGCGTGAATAGTAGGTCCTTCAATTTTATTCCTTCTGTATGCGGATATGATTCTGTGATTATCCAATATTTTTGTCCCCCAATCATATCCTGAAAATTTTTTTTAGTCTATTGTTCATAATTGTACTCATTTGGAAAACGTTGTTACCAATGGGATAATTTTAGCAGGATCCGGTTCCTTTTGGACCTGAAATGTTTTAAAACAGTCCCTCAAAAAGGACCTTGTGTATCCTCTTCTCCGAATACCGTAAACAGTACCCGAACTGCCTCCAAAAGTCTTCCTCCCGTGAGCATATCCTCCTGAACCTAATTAGTTGCGATTAATGTCCTTATATGTATGAGCCGGATGAAACTTGATTTGAATAGAAGTGCGTGTGTATCTGTTCCTTGAAAAAGCTTTTATATCCAATTTATGAGTTATGTCAAATGTTGGTCCTTTGTAAACTGTAGTATCTAAAGTTGACGTATTCCGATGTATATGTATTTTAATTTAATGAAGGGTCATGTGAGTTCAGGATGTCAACCATCTCTGAAAACCCTCCCTAGAACCTGTCCAGATACCCCAAATATCGTCCAGGTACGCCAATAATGTAATGGCTTCTCCGGGCAGTGGGCAAGGCCTCCTCCTCCCAGATGGCCATAAAATATTAGCGTATGCTGGCGAAATTTCTTTCCATCGCTGTCCCTTTAACTTGCAGGTAGAATTTCCATTAAATTCGAAATCATTCCTCATCAAATTAATCTTCAGTAACTGCAAATCTCGTTATCCGGTCTAGTAATGTCGGGGTACTTATTAATATCTTTTTTACCCGCCGCTATTCCAGCACTGTATCAATGTTTGTGTACAACTTTCACATCAATAGAAAAAACATTGAATCCTTTGGAACCGTCAATCCTTTCACTATGTCCACAAAATGATATGTATCCTTAACATACGAAGCATGTCTCGAAGAGAGGGGATTCAAATAAAGTCAATGAACTCCGCCGTTCTGTAGTTTCGCTCCCGCAATCCGATACGATCGGCCTTCCGCTGGAATTTCAAATGGGACTGCCACGTGTTGGGATCTTTATGAATTTTGGCAATAATAAAACCTCCTTGGTCTCGGTTCATCCTGCCCTTTAATAATTGCCTTTGTTTACTATTTATGAATTTGCGTTCCCAGAGTGTGTCCAAAATTTTATGTACTATTGGAATTGTTTTTAATACATGGTTCATCCACTTTTATAATAGATCGAATTGTTCAATTGTCTTTCCCCCTCTTGTATGTATTGATCCTTCCATGATTACTATTGTACTTCCTTTATCCGCCGGTTTAATTACTATATTCCTATTGTTTATTAATTCCCTTAAAGCCCTGACTTCGTTTTGTTTCAAATTTTTCTTTCCCTGTAACACTTGAATATTTATTAAATCCTCTCTGTCTTTTTCTATCAATTTGTTGACCTGGGGATGAATTTTATCCGGATGCGGAACCCAGGAAGATTTTCCTATGAAGGGTTTAGGTCTCCGTTCCAAGAAACTGTCAAAGTAGACATTATTTAATTTGCGATGGTACTCCTGCATATCCAATTGTAACTGTGCTTTTTGTTTCTTGTGTATATCCAATGTCGGAATAAACGTCAATCCTTATTCAAAAGGTTCTCCTGTGCCTTGTGAGCCTGAATTCTTTGTCAATACTATGACATTTTACCTGCCACAGGATCTGACCTACATTTTGCTCCCCGCTCCGATCGACGGGATTTCAAGTTTAAATGTTGCTCCAATGCTCCAGCATCGCTCGACCCGTCTCTCGGGTCCAATGTACCAGATCTCCCTCTGTGGCAATTTCCTGTGCGGAAGTGGAGGGAGGAATGGCATGTTCTATAAATATGGGTATTAATGATGTCCAACACCCCCGTTCCTCCCGTGGCAGTCCCGGCGAGAAGTTTTAACTGGCACCCAGATTTCTGCATACGGAAACTGCAGTTTTGCTGCCCTTACTGCTGCTGGAGTTGTTTTATGGCCGTTTCCCTAGCCTTCTGTTGCTTGGAGTTGATTCCCGCTGACAAGACCACTTTCTCAACGGTCACATGCTAGTTGCCTTTGCAATAATGGCCTGAATGTGTCTAAAATTGGCCCTGGATAACTCTCAATTTGCAATCTGGGATCGAGTGTGGTGGTATTCTCGACAAATTTGAGTCTCCAATAATGAGCCATTTGCAACTAACACTTAGGCCCCAGTCGACCATTTTCCGTTCCGTGACAATGTGTCTCCTGACCCTGAATTTTTGTTGTTGATGTCTCACCACAGGAGTGCCACCTTGTGGGAAGCCTCCTGGGCTACAGAAGTGTCAACCTGCGGTGACTGGCCAGAGGCTGCCTGTCCTCGTCACCCTGGAATCCAGCACTTGGACTCGTACTCTTCGGTTGACCCAATCTGTGTATCAGGATTCATCCGATTTCTTTCGAGCCCTCCTGCTGTCCTTCCTCTGCAGATTCCCTGCCAAATCTGCTAAGATGGCCAGAATTCTATCATCATCCAAGGGTCCAGTAGAAGACGAGGAGGAAGAAAAGGCAGGGGAACGCCTCCGCCTTGAACTCAACCTTCCCGCACCGTTCTGCGCTCTTTGGGAGTTCCACTCTAGGTTGCTCACTTGGTCCCTCCCCAGGATCGGGACCAGGGCAGCATCCCCTGTATCCCTTCTCCTTGTGGGGTCGACCCCGTTCCTCCTCCTCCGGGATGTCCCCGTCATGGTGGCCACTGTGTGGGACTTCGGTCCTGACTGCACCGTCCTGTGTTCCACCTCCCCCTCTGTTGTTGTTGAGGGGCTGTGGGGGTAACCGTTTGGGTGCCATGACTTTGTGCATCCCCTGTTTGAGTGCAGCCATCTGTTCGTGCTCGCGCCGTCGACGATCTGACGAGGCACGGACCATTTGTGGTTGGTCCTGAGTGACCCCTCTATCATTCCCACACGATGCTATCATTGCCTCAGCATGCTCAATGGACTCATTTTTCATGCGTGGCAAGTTCCTGTGGGCCCACCGAGTGGCGACATTGAAGGCCTCCTTCCAATCCGGGACAAGATCGTTGGCCAGCTCCGCCAACATTTTCTCCAACCCTGTCCGGTAATGGTCCTCCAGTATGATTAGGGTGTTATGCCCAGTTCATGCATTCCCAAATCATATCTGTCGTGTGTGCTGTGGGAGCTGCTGGTTTGATCATGTTCCCAAATGCTCTACCATCCGTGAGATGGTCCTAGGTTCGTCCTTACCCGGGGCTGGGGCGACATTTTGCAAATGGTGCACCATTTTAATAACCCCATAAAGCTTACGAACTAGCCCACCAAATGCCGGGTCTGCCGGACGACGCTGATCTGGTTCACGCCCTGAACCTGTCGTCTAGGGATGAACCGGACAGTTTGGAAGGCGTTGCTGCGAGCAACCGATGCATAAGAGCGGGATTGTGGACCACGGTAGCGGGTGGGTCCTCCGGAGCGAGGCACTGGCAAGTTAGGGGAAGAGGACTGAGCCTGCCACCTCTGTGGGCAGGAAATGCACGGCCATCCTCCCGAAGGAAACCCACCCTGCTGGTTGTCACGATTACGGGAAAGCTTCCGCCTTTTCCCGTATCGACGACGGTCCAACCTGCTGAGGCCATCCGGTCCTCAGTCTTTGGCAATTGGTGTTGTTTTTTTGTGTTGTGTTTTATTTTTTGTGTATTCTTTAATGTGGGTTCGCCTTTGTTATCTAAATAATTATAACTCTTATTCGAGCTTTTATGTGGCGAGATACTAATGTACAAATGAAAAGAAAAAAAGGAAAAAATTAAAGAAAATTGAAACAAAAGTTTTATTTACCTAATTACAAGAATAGTGTGCCGTACGCGCAACGTTTCGACCCCTCACGGGTCTTCTTCAGGCGCCTGGCACACAAAAAGCTGGTGAAAAAATGTGGCTGTAATGCACAATGCTGTGGCTGGTAAGAGATGTTCATCCTCAAGCTCCAAATCCGAATGAGCTCCTGGCTGACTCCACTCCCTTTATACCCTTCCGTCTGTGTGTGTGTTTTATATGTTTGTCAATCCTTTCCAATTCTGCTTCTGTGAAATGTGTATTAACTTTCTACATGCCAATCCTTTTTAACCATTACCTTAAATATGAATTGTAAACATTTTACCATACCCTGTTTTTAATATTTAATCTTTTAACTGTGATTGTTTTTGGGAAATAAAATCATGAATTACACTTTTTTTAATACTTTAACACACCACCTGTCTTTTTACTATTGTGATGTTCCTACCCTCTCCCATGAAATCGTTTTACAGAATGTTGTTTAAATACACTGTTTTTTAACGTTTTACGTGATTCCACGGTTTTTAATCAAATCTCATTATTTATCAATTAAAAATAGATTTGAATCGATTTTTGTGATGTAAAGAATGTCCATGCCATTGTAATTAACTGTAAATATTAGGATAAGGATTTTGTATAATGGCCCCAGGTTAAGATTAGGGTTAGGAGGGGGAGGGGATATGGTTAGGGTTAGGGGTTTGGATGGGGTCGGTTAGATTAGGTTAGGATGGGATAGGGGTATGGTTATGGTTAGGGATTGGATGGGGATAGGGTTATAATAATGACTCCAATTAGTGTGGTTAGGGTTAGATATACCATCGGTTGGGGTTCAACCTTGGTGGGAATACGACCGGGGTTGGGGTCTGCATGAGAAGTTGGGCGAATTTCGGGTCAGGACTTCGGGTCCTATGTCGGATTACACCCTTTCGTTTAGCCCTGATGCTCCCTTGTTCCCAAATTAAAATCCATCTCCTTTCACATTTACGTCTCTCGTTGTCCGTCCATGTCACATTCTTTGTAACCCCGCTACCCTGAATTCTGCCAGCCATGCAAATAAAATGTTTAACCAGTAAGGTATGAATTTCCTTTTTATTTTAATATTGTAACGATGTTGATACATTCTAACAGATATGGATTCTTAGTCTCGCCGACGTACTGTGCTCCACATTTGGCACAAATATCATATAAATCAGTTATTTGAACGGGGATTAATCGTTGCCTGATTGTAAAGATGTTCTTGTTTACTCTGTTTCTAATATATGCCAATGTGCAAAATTGCTAATAACCTGCTTTATCCGGCCTTTGTTGTATGGGTTTAGTCTAGCGTGAACTAGTAGGTCTTCAAATTTTTATTCCTTCTGTATGCGGATATGTTCTGTGATTATCCAATATTTTTTGTCCCCAATCATATCCTGAAAATTTGTTTTTAGTCTATTGTTCATAATTGTACTCATTTTGGAAAACGTTGTTACCAATGGGATAATTTTAGCAGGATCCGGTTCCTTTTGGACCTGAAATGTTTAAAACAGTCCCTCAAAAGGACCTTGTGTATCCCTTCTCCGAAGTACCGTAAACAGTACCCGAACTGCCTCCAAAAAGTCTTCCTCCGTGAGCATATCTCCTGAACCTAATTAGTTGCGACTTAATAGTCCTTTATATGTATGAGCCGGATGAAAACTTGATTTGAATAGAAGTGCGTGTGTATCTGTTTCCTTGAAAAGACTTTTATATCCAATTTATGAGTTATGTCAATGTTGGTCCTTTGTAAACTGTAGTATCTAAAAGTTGACGTATTCCGAATGTAATATGTATTTTAATTTAATTGAAGGGTCATGTGAGTTCAGGATGTCAAACCATCTCTGAAACCCTCCTAGAACCTGTCCAGATACCCCAAATATCGTCCAGGTACCGCCATAATGTAATGGCTTCTCCGGGCAGTGGGCAAAGGCCTCCTCCTCCCAGATGGCCATAAAAATATTAGCGTATGCTGGCGAAATTTCTTTCCCATCGCTGTCCCTTTAACTTGCAGGTAGAATTTCCCATTAAATTCGAAATCATTCCTCATCAAATTAATCTTCAGTAACTGCAAAATCTCGTTATCCGGTCTAGTAATGTCGGGGTACTTATTAAATATCTTTTTACCGCCGCTATTCCAGCACCTGTATCAATGTTTGTGTACAAACTTTCCACATCAATAGAAAAAACATTGAATCCTTTGGAACCGTCAATCCTTTCACTATGTCCACAAAATGATATGTATCCTTAACATACGAAGCATGTCTCGAAGAGAGGGGATTCAAATAAAGTCAATGAACTCCGCCGTTCTGTACGTTTCGCTCCGCAATCCGATACGATCGGCCTTCCCGCTGGAATTTCAAATGGACTGGCCACGTGTTGGGATCTTTATGAATTTTTGGCAATAAATAAACCTCCTTGGTCTCGTTCATCCTGCCCTTTTAAATATTGCCTTTGTTTACTATTTATGAATTTGCGTTCCCAGAGTGTGTCCAAAATTTATGTACTATTGGAATTGTTTTAAATACATGGGTTCATCCAACTTTTTATAATAGATCGAATTGTTCAATTGTCTTTCCCCCTCTTGTATGTATTGATCCCTTCCCATGATTACTATTGTACTTCCTTTATCCGCCGGTTTAATTACTATATTCCTATTGTTTATTAATTCCCTTAAAGCCCTGACTTCGTTTTGTTTCAAATTTTTCTTTTCCCTGTAACACTTGAATATTTATTAAATCCTCTCTGTCTTTTCTATCAATTTGTTGACCTGGGATGAATTTTATCCGGATGCGGAACCCAGGAAGATTTTCCTATGAAGGGTTTAGGTCTCCGTTCCAAGAAACTGTCAAAGTAGGACATTAATTTAATTTTGCGATGGTACTCCTGCATATCCAATTGTAACTGTGCTTTTTGTTTCTTGTGTATATCCAATGTCGGAATAAACGTCAATCCCTTATTCAAAAGGTTCTCCTGTGCCTTTGTGAGCCTGAAATTCTTTGTCAATACTATGACATTTTTACCTGCCACAGGATCTGAACCTACATTTTGCTCCCCGCTCCGACTCGACGGGATTTCAAGTTTAAAATGTTGCTCCAATGCTCCAGCATCGCTCGACCCGTCTCTCGGGTCCAATGTACCAGATCTCCCTCTGTGGCAAATTTCCTGTGCGGAAGTGGAGGGAGGAATGGCATGTTCTTATAAATATGGGTATTAATGATGTCCAACACCCCCGTTCCTCCCGTGGCAGTCCCGGCGAGAAGTTTATAACTGGCACCCAGATTTCTGCATACGGAAACTGCAGTTTTGCTGCCCTTACTGCTGCCTGGAGTTGTTTTATGGCCGTTTCCCTAGCCTTCTGTTGCTTGGAGTTGATTCCCGCTGACAAGACCACTTTCTCAACGGTCACATGCTTAGTTGCCTTTGCAATAATGGCCTGAATGTGTCTAAAATTGGCCCCTGGATAACTCTCAATTTGCAAATCTGGGATCGAGTGTGGTGGTATTCTCGACAAATTTGAGTCTCCAATAATGAGCCATTTGCAACTAACACTTAGGCCCCAGTCGACCATTTTCCGTTCCGTGACAATGTGTCTCCTGACCCTGAATTTTTGTTGTTGATGTCTCACCACAGGAGTGCCACCTTGTGGGGAAGCCTCCTGGGCTACAGAAGTGTCAACCTGCGGTGACTGGCCAGAGGCTGCCTGGTCCTCGTCACCCTGGAATCCAGCACTTGGGACTCGTACTTCTTCGGTTGACCCAATCTGTGTATCAGGATTCATCCGATTTCTTTCGGAGCCCTCCTGCTGTCCTTCCTCTGCAGATTCCCCTGCCAAATCTGCTAAGATGGCCAGAATTCTATCATCATCCAAGGGTCCAGTAGAAGACGAGGAGGAAGAAAAGGCAGGGGAACGCCTCCGCCTTGAACTCAACCTTCCCCGCACCGTTCTGCGCTCTTTGGGAGGTTCCACTCTAGGTTGCTCACTTGGTCCCTCCCCAGGATCCGGGGACCAGGGCAGCATCCCCTGTATCCCTTCTCCTTGTGGGGTCGACCCCGTTCCTCCTCCTCCGGGATGTCCCCCGTCATGGTGGCCACTGTGTGGGACTTCGGTCCTGACTGCACCGTCCTGTGTTCCACCTCCCCCTCTGTTGTTGTTGAGGGGCTGTGGGGGTAACCGTTTGGGTGCCATGACTTTGTGCATCCCCTGTTTGAGTGCAGCCATCTGTTCGTGCTCGCGCCGTCGGACGATCTGACGAGGCACGGACCATTTGTGGTTGGTCCTGAGTGACCCCTCTATCATTCCCACACGATGCTATCATTGCCTCAGCATGCTCAATGGACTCATTTTTCATGCGTGGCAAGTTCCTGTGGGCCCACCGAGTGGCGACATTGAAGGCCTCCTTCCAATCCGGGACAAGATCGTTGGCCAGCTCCGCCAACATTTTCTCCAACCCTGTCCGGTAATGGTCCTCCAGTATGATTAGGGTGTTATGCCCCCAGTTCATGGCATTTCCCAAAATCATATCTGTCGTGTGTGCTGTGGGAGCTGCTGGTTTGATCATGTTCCCCAAATGCTCTACCATCCGTGAGATGGTCCTAGGTTCGTCCTTACCCGGGGCTGGGGCGACATTTTGCAAATGGTGCACCATTTTAATAACCCCATAAAGCTTACGAACTAGCCCACCAAATGCCGGGTCTGCCGGACGACGCTGATCCTGGTTCACGCCCTGAACCTGTCGTCTAGGGATGAACCGGACAGTTTGGAAGGCGTTGCTGCGAGCAACCGATGCATAAGAGCGGGATTGTGGACCACGGTAGCGGGTGGGTCCTCCGGAGCGAGGCACTGGCAAGTTAGGGGAAGAGGACTGAGCCTGCCACCTCTGTGGGGCAGGAAATGCACGGGCCATCCCTCCCGAAGGAAACCCACCCTGCTGGTTGTCACGATTACGGGAAAGCTTCCGCCTTTTCCCGTATCGGACGACGGTCCAACCTGCTGAGGCCATCCGGTCCTCAGTCTTTGGCAATTGGTGTTGTTTTTTTTGTGTTGTGTTTTATTTTTTGTGTATTCTTTAATGTGGGTTCGCCTTTGTTATCTAAATAATTATAACTCTTATTCGAGCTTTTATGTGGCGAGATACTAATGTACAAAATGAAAAGAAAAAAAAGGAAAAAAATTAAAGAAAAATTGAAACAAAAGTTTTATTTACCTAATTACAAAGAATAGTGTGCCGTACGCGCAACGTTTCGACCCCTCACGGTCTTCTTCAGGCGCCTGGCACACAAAAAAGCTGGTGAAAAAATGTGGCTGTAATGCACAATGCTGTGGCTGGTAAGAGATGTTCACTCCTCAAGCTCCAAATCCGAATGAGCTCCTGGCTGACTCCACCTCCCTTTATACCCTTCCGTCTGTGTGTGTGTTTTTATATGTTTTGTCAATCCCTTTCCAATTCTGCTTCTGTGAAATGTGTATTAACTTTCTACATGCCAATCCTTTTTAAACCATTACCCTTAAATATGAATTGTAAACATTTTACCATACCCTGTTTTTAATATTTAATCTTTTTAACTGTGATTGTTTTTTGGGAAATAAAATCATGAAATTACACTTTTTTTTAATACTTTAACACACCACCTGTCTTTTTACTATTGTGATGTTCCTACCCTCTCCCATGAAATCGGTTTTACAGAATGTTGTTTTAAATACACTGTTTTTTAACGTTTTACGTGATTCCACGGTTTTTTAATCAAAATCTCATTATTTATCAATTAAAAATAGATTTGAATCGATTTTTGTGATGTAAAGAATGTCCATGCCCAATTGTAATTAACTGTAAATATTAGGATAAGGATTTTTGTATAATGGCCCCCAGGTTAAGATTAGGGTTAGGAGGGGGGAGGGGATATGGTTAGGGTTAGGGGTTTGGATGGGGGTCAGGTTAAGATTAGGGTTAGGATGGGATAGGGGTTAGGGGTTAGGGTTAGGGTTAGGGGTTAGGGTTAGGGTATAAGGGTTTTCGGGGGGTTGAGACACCTGTCTGGTAAACTTTGAAGCTTCATAACTTTTGATAGGAAGGTGGTAGAGACATGGGACCGTGCTCTACCCCCCGGTCTAACGGGTCTGGCTTTCTGCTGGTGGTGTCAGATTTGCGGTAGGAGCTTCCGGTCGGGAGATACGCCCACTTTTTGACTTCCGGTGGTCTGTATCTCGGGAACGGAAGGTCGTAGAGAGATGCAACCACCTCAGGGACGCTCAGAAGGGTCGAATTATGGCAGGCGGAATTTGGTTTCAAGTCTCTACGACCTTCCGTTCCGGAGATATGTGGCGGTGAAGTATCCCCATTGAAATGAATGGGCTGAGAATTTGACAAGGGGGTTAGGGGGTCATGTGACCTATCGACGGATGCGTAATCGAACCGGGATCCCGAATATCCGATCCGTATCTGTCCTAGCGACGGGTGAGGGCAGATACGGTAGGTGTAACCAGAAAGGCAGTGAGTGCAGGGGGCTGCCTTTCTTGCTTTGTCCCACATGGGAAAAGCCAACCCTGGTGGTCAGTCAGGGTATGACTGGCTGCTGGCTGCCAGCAGAGGTCACCATTGGACATGCCCTTCACTATCACGGTGTTGTGTTGTAGGTTTTTGAGAGGCATGATGGGAAATATATGCAAATTAGGGAAGGGAGCCTACTTCCTGGTTCCCATGATGCTTTGCTGTTGCTAGCTTAGCATTGGGCTAGCTTAGCATTAGCATTTTTGCTAACTTTTCTGACATGTTTTGTCAAGTCAAAGGAAGTGACTTCCACTTGTTTCCCCTAGTGTTTGGTGATGTTTTCTTAGGTTTTCCCACTTGTTTCCCCTAGTGTTATGGTTAGGGTTTGGCACTTGTTTCCCTAGTGTTATGGTCAGGGTTTGACACTTGTTTCCCCTAGTGTTATGGTCAGGGTTTGGCACTTGTTTCCCTAGTGTTTCCCACTTGACTCCCTACTGTTTCCTGTGGTGCTAGCTTAGCATTGGGCTAGCTTAGCATTAGCATTTTTGCTAACTTTTCTGACATGTTTTGTCAAGTCAAAGGAAGTGACTTCCACTTGTTTCCCCTAGTGTTTGGTGATGTTTTCTTAGGTTTTCCCACTTGTTTCCCCTAGTGTTATGGTTAGGGTTTGGCACTTGTTTCCCCTAGTGTTATGGTCAGGGTTTGACACTTGTTTCCCCTAGTGTTATGGTCAGGGTTTGGCACTTGTTTCCCCTAGTGTTTCCCACTTGACTCCCTACTGTTTCCTGTGGTGCTAGCTTAGCATTGGGCTAGCTTAGCATTAGCATTTTTGCTAACTTTTCTGACATGTTTTGTCAAGTCAAAGGAAGTGACTTCACTTGTTTCCCCTAGTGTTTGGTGATGTTTTCTTAGGTTTTCCCACTTGTTTCCCCTAGTGTTATGGTTAGGGTTTGGCACTTGTTTCCCCTAGTGTTATGGTCAGGGTTTGACACTTGTTTCCCCTAGTGTTATGGTCAGGGTTTGGCACTTGTTTCCCTAGTGTTTCCCACTTGACTCCCTACTGTTTCCTGTGGTGCTAGCTTAGCATTGGGCTAGCTTAGCATTAGCATTTTTGCTAACTTTTCTGACATGTTTTGTCAAGTCAAAGGAAGTGACTTCCACTTGTTTCCCCTAGTGTTTGGTGATGTTTTCTTAGGTTTTCCCACTTGTTTCCCCTAGTGTTATGGTTAGGGTTTGGCACTTGTTTCCCCTAGTGTTATGGTCAGGGTTTGACACTTGTTTCCCCTAGTGTTATGGTCAGGGTTTGGCACTTGTTTCCCCTAGTGTTTCCCACTTGACTCCCTACTGTTTCCTGTGGTGCTAGCTTAGCATTGGGCTAGCTTAGCATTAGCATTTTTGCTAACTTTTCTGACATGTTTTGTCAAGTCAAAGGAAGTGACTTCCACTTGTTTCCCCTAGTGTTTGGTGATGTTTTCTTAGGTTTTCCCACTTGTTTCCCCTAGTGTTATGGTTAGGGTTTGGCACTTGTTTCCCCTAGTGTTATGGTCAGGGTTTGACACTTGTTTCCCCTAGTGTTATGGTCAGGGTTTGGCACTTGTTTCCCCTAGTGTTTCCCACTTGACTCCCTACTGTTTCCTGTGGTGCTAGCTTAGCATTGGGCTAGCTTAGCATTAGCATTTTTGCTAACTTTTCTGACATGTTTTGTCAAGTCAAAGGAAGTGACTTCCACTTGTTTCCCCTAGTGTTTGGTGATGTTTTCTTAGGTTTTCCCACTTGTTTCCCCTAGTGTTATGGTTAGGGTTTGGCACTTGTTTCCCCTAGTGTTATGGTCAGGGTTTGACACTTGTTTCCCCTAGTGTTATGGTCAGGGTTTGGCACTTGTTTCCCCTAGTGTTTCCCACTTGACTCCCTACTGTTTCCTGTGGTGCTAGCTTAGCATTGGGCTAGCTTAGCATTAGCATTTTGCTAACTTTTCTGACATGTTTTGTCAAGTCAAAGGAAGTGACTTCCACTTGTTTCCCCTAGTGTTTGGTGATGTTTTCTTAGGTTTTCCCACTTGTTTCCCTAGTGTTATGGTTAGGGTTTGGCACTTGTTTCCCCTAGTGTTATGGTCAGGGTTTGACACTTGTTTCCCTAGTGTTATGGTCAGGGTTTGGCACTTGTTTCCCCTAGTGTTTCCCACTTGACTCCCTACTGTTTCCTGTGGTGCTAGCTTAGCATTGGGCTAGCTTAGCATTAGCATTTTTGCTAACTTTTCTGACATGTTTGTCAAGTCAAAGGAAGTGACTTCCACTTGTTTCCCCTAGTGTTTGGTGATGTTTTCTTAGGTTTTCCCACTTGTTTCCCCTAGTGTTATGGTTAGGGTTTGGCACTTGTTTCCCCTAGTGTTATGGTCAGGGTTTGACACTTGTTTCCCCTAGTGTTATGGTCAGGGTTTGGCACTTGTTTCCCCTAGTGTTTCGGGTTAGGGTTAGGGTTAGGGGTTAGGGTAGGGTTAGGGTTAGGGTTAGGGGTTAGGGTTGTGAGATAGAACGCAATGAACCTCCCCACCTCGTCCGACGACTGGGTGGTTGGATGGAGGAACATTGGAGATGCACGGGCCGGCGCACGTCATGCGTAGCCTCCTGGACCTTGTTCGGTCTCTACTTCCGTTTCCCTCTCCGCTCCGTCCCTGTCCACTGAATGTTTGGTGTTAGGTATTCTATTTCTATATTAACATTCTTTGTTGTTTGCCTTCCTTTTAAGTTCCTTGGTTAGGGTAAACTACCTTAAGGTGCTGACTGTATAGTTCTCAGGAGACCCCGGGGCAGACATGACAGTCCGCCAAGTGCCTGGTTTTGGTGTGGTTATGGTTAGGGAAGCTGTCTGGGTGACCTGTCCCTCCTCTGGTGTTTCTAGCTCCTGAAAACACACTCTCTCTTGGGTTTCCTGTCATCAGTTAGTGGAAAGAGGGTTCCCCTGATTGGTAGGGGAAAAGATGGTTAGGTTTAGGCGAGGAGAGGGTGTGGTTATGGTTAGGGTAAATGTCTGGGTCGGGCGTCCATCATCTCGTGTTTCCAGGTCCTGAAAGAAAATTCCTGCATTCCTGGACTCTCTGATTGGTAGGGGAAAAGATGGTTAGGTTTAGGCGAGGAGAGGGTGTGGTTATGGTTAGGGTAAATGTCTGGGTCAGGCGTTCATCATCTCGTGTTTCAAGGTCCTGAAAGAAAATTCCCGCATTCCTGGACTCTGGAGAATCGTTAATAAAGTTTGTGGCCGGCTCTAGTGCCCCCAGGAGGCCCTGAGACAGCAGCATAAGCCAGCACACACTACTATACATCCATGTTACATTCTTATATACAGATTTCAGGACACATCATCAGTGATTAACCTTGAGAGGGGGTTTCGGCCTTTTAATAATCATACCCCCTATGAAGTCTCAAGGCAGGCCCACTGAGGGGGATCAGTCCTCAGTGTGTGTCCCGTAGCCAATTAAAATTAACCTTCATTGATTTTGGGTTCATATCAAACCATACATTTCACCTGTAATACACACCATCAAGTCTTTCATCAATATCCATCATTCCATCTTTAATAATCAATCTACTGATTTTACACTCACCGGTTATCTCTGGAGTTCCCGTGTTCCATTGCTCATCATCCATCCCGTCGTTTCCAGCTGAGTGATCCACCATGAGGGCCCGCCATCTTAACTTCCTCTTCTGTGTCGTCCTCGATCCTGTTTTTTTACTTCATTTCCTCTCAGGTTTTCATGAAAGGTCCCAGTGTCTGCTATATTCTCATTCTCCTCTTAATTCTGCACGTTTTGATATATAACATGTCCTGTATCCTTCCATAAAACTTTAGCTTACAGCACTCATCCAAGCGAAGGCCCTGTTCTGGGTTAGTCAGAATCTAACGTCTATACGTGACTTTATAAATGCTTTCTCTGCATCTAAGTTCATCCTGGCTTTAGTAATGAAAATTTCAAAGGTGAAGGCATTCTTAATGATCTATTGTGGTCTCTCCTTCACTAATTCATTACATTTAGTGGTCTACTTTAACACTTACTTGTAGTTTGATCCCTTACTAGCTCTGTGTCTCACCTCCGTCCTTGCCATGTGCTCCTCCTGACCTGGCTTCCTGGTTCCCAGCATGCATTCTGTCTGTATCCATGGTAACCATCTTTGTTGTCACAGGTCGCCATCTTGGAATCTGCCATCTTGTATCCATGTTAGCACCACTGTCTACATTCGCTATTCTAGGGCCATCCACTATTTTGTGTCCCAGGGCAACCAGTTTGTTTACTATAAACCGCCATTTTGGAGTCCGGTAAGCTACTCTGCCATCTTGGGTCCTCCGTCATTTTTACTGTGCTGCCATCTTGGATCTCAGTAAGCACCTCGGCCATCTTGGATCTTGCGAAGCACTATCCACCATTTTGTGTCTGAGTACTAACCGTCATTTCACCAACGTGAAGAGCATGTTATGCATATTATAATAAGGAGGCCTAACTTTATTCTCCTATTAGTGTCCCACTGTTCGGCTTAGGCTTGGTTTCCATTGGTTTCCGTGTCCAGTCCAGAGGGTCAAAGGTCATGGCTTTCTGCGTTGCTTTAGCTCCTCTTCTGGTCCAGGTTGGGACTTAAGATTTGGGTTGGGGGTAGAAAGGACAGGAAAGATGAAAGAGAAGGGAAAATAAAGGGATAGCGAGGAGTAAGAGAGCAAGAGAGAAAGGAAACAGATACAAAAGAGGTGAGAGCTAGGAAGGGGGAGCCGGATCGGGCAACGCTCCCTTCCCCGCCGGATCGGGCTGGCGCTCTACCTCTCCCTCTGCATCCCGGAAAAGGGAAAGAAGAGAGAGAGGAGAGCGAGAATAGATGGGTCCTATCTTCAGTTTTATTCCAACTTACCTGTGGCTAGTTTGGTCCTCCAAACTTCTCATCCTGTTATCCTTTAACCCTTCACCTCCAGTCAGCAGGCAGGAGTGGGGAGCAAAGAAAGAAAACACTCTGGAAGTCGAAATGGAGACCCGTAGTCCGAAGGCACAGGCTGGTTAGGGTTGTGAGATAGAACGCAATGAACCTCCCCACCTCGTCCGACGACTGGGTGGTTGGATGGAGGAACATTGGAGATGCACGGGCCGGCGCACGTCATGCGTAGCCTCCTGGACCTTGTTCGGTCTCTACTTCCGTTTCCCTCTCCGCTCCGTCCCTGTCCACTGAATGTTTGGTGTTAGGTATTCTATTTCTATATTAACATTCTTTGTTGTTTGCCTTCCTTTTAAGTTCCTTGGTTAGGGTAAACTACCTTAAGGTGCTGACTGTATAGTTCTCAGGAGACCCCGGGGCAGACATGACAGTCCGCCAAGTGCCTGGTTTTGGTGTGGTTATGGTTAGGGAAGCTGTCTGGGTGACCTGTCCCTCCTCTGGTGTTTCTAGCTCCTGAAAACACACTCTCTCTTGGGTTTCCTGTCATCAGTTAGTGGAAAGAGGGTTCCCCTGATTGGTAGGGGAAAAGATGGTTAGGTTTAGGCGAGGAGAGGGTGTGGTTATGGTTAGGGTAAATGTCTGGGTCAGGGTTAGGGGGTTAGGGTTAGGGTTAGGGGGTTAGGGTTAGGGTTAGGGATTAGGAATGTGAGCTTTCGTTATTCCATATCTACGGTTAAAGTGCACTGGCAAACAGAGGTCCGTAAGTCTCCACCCCATTATTCCTGCATCCCCTATAGGAATGTGAGCTTTCGTTATTCCATATCTACGGTTAAAGTGCACTGGCAAACAGAGGTCCGTAAGTCTCCACCCCATTATTCCTGCGGGTTAGGGTTAGGGTTAGGGTTAGGGTTAGGGTTAGGGTAGGGTTAGGGGGTTAGGGTTAGGGTAGGGGGTTAGGGGAAACAAAGTGGAAGTTCGGTCGCCGAAGGCGGCCGGGCTTCAATGCACAGGCCTTCCTTATTCTCCACTCAGGGGTCCACGTGGGTCCCACCACAGACCTGAAAAGGGGTTGTATTCCATTTTCACACATGGATAGGGGAGGGGAGGGGAAAGGTTAGGTTTAGGGCTCAAAAAAGTAACAGCATGGGGTTTAGTGAGGTTAGGGTTAGGATAAGTTTCAGGGATGGGATGTTAAAATAATGTGTGTTAAATGGAAACAAGTAATAAGCATAATATTCATACTAGAACTAGAAACACACATATAACAAGCATATCATCACAATAGAAGTAGACACACACATATAAGCATGACTATATACATAACACCAAATCTCTGGTTTTCAGAATCCCTTTTCATTCAATCCCCTGGGATACATCGTGTTTAATCTGGCAATCCAAATCTTTTCAGCCCTCCTCCTCTGCTGGACTGACCATCTAGGATTTGATTGTATGACAGTCGCCTTAACAGATTCCCAGCCATGGGATAAAAAGTGTCTTACCAGGTACGTATGGGTGTTCTTTTTCTTTAAGATGTTGTACCTGTGCTGTGTGAATCTGGTTAACAGAGTATTGCCTGTCTCACCGACATACTGTAAACAACATTTTTTACAGGTGATCAAGTATACACAGTTTTTGGATCTGGGAGTGCCTTTGCACTGTGATAAGAAGACCTCCTTATTGGAGAAGCTCCTAATCCACTTCTGGTGTTGAAAAAACTGTCCATGGTCTCTGGATTTAGGCTGAGAGAGGGGTGGCACCTTTGCCTTAACAAGGACATCAGCCAGGTTCCTGCTCCTCCTAAAGGCTGCGATGATCTTATGATCAGTCAAAATTTGGTTTTTTTGAAGAAGATTCTGAAAGTGGTTCCTGATTACCCAGACCAATTTGCAAGTTGCAGGGGTATATGTCACCACCACTGGGAGAATAGGGGATACATCAATTGGTTTAGTTAGTAGAAATGATCTGAGGCATTTTCTTAAGAAGGAGCGAGAGTACCCTCTAGTGGCGAGTGCCGCAAATAGGATCTTGGTGGCCTGTTTGAAATCACTCTGCTGTGTGCAGATTCTGTGAAATCTGAGCAGTTGTGACTTAATTAGCCCAGCAAAGGTGTGCTTTGGGTGGAAACTGCTTTTAAACAGCAGGGCATGCGTGTCAGTGGGTTTAAAAAATACTTTTACATCCAATTTGTGTTCAATTAGGAAATTTGGGCCCTTGAATGTGGTGGTGTCCAGGAAATCAATCGTAGTTTTATGAATTGTGGATTTAAGTTTTATTGAGGCATTATGGCCATTTAGGGTATTCAGGAATCCCTCAAAATCCTGCTCAGAGTGATGCCATATTCCCCAAATGTCATCCAGAAATCTGTAATAATGTAGTGGTTTTTTAATACATTTGCTTAGGGCTTCAGTCTCCCATTCTGCCATAAAAATATTGGCATAAGCCGGGGCAAATTTTTTACCCATGGCTGTGCCCTTTACCTGTAAATAGAAATCCCCGTTGAATTCGAAGTCATTTCTTGTCAGGTTAATTTCCAGTAATTGTATTAATTCTTTGTCTGGTCTCTTTTTATCTGGATATTTTTGGAAAATTCGTCTAATTGAGTTAATTCCTTCTTGGATGTCAATATTTGTGTACAGGCTGTCGATATCAATAGAGAACAAGAAGGCTTCATCAGGGATTTCTATTTGTCTCACTTTGTTCACAAAATCATAAGTATCTTTTATATAGCTGGGATGTCTTGTGGACAAGGGAGTCAAAAAATGTTCTAAGTACTCCGCCGTGTAATAGGTTTCACTTTCGCAGTCTGAAACTATAGGACGTCCCGGAGGCACCTGGAAAGGAACACTCCACTTGGCCGGATCCTTATGGATTTTTGGTAACATATAGAACAACCTTCCCCTGGGCTCAGAAGAACCTAACAGATAGCTCTTTTGTTTTGAGTTGATAAATTTCTTTTGGTGTAGACTATTTATTACTCTCTCCACGATAGGTAGGGTCTCCAAATAAATTGGTTTATTCAATTTGGCATAATATGTTTCATCATTAAGTTGTCTGTAGCCTTCCTGTAGGTATTGTTCCCTGTCCAGGATGACAACAGCACTTCCTTTGTCTGCTGGCTTCAAAATGATGTGTTTGTTTTCTTTTAGTTCCTTAAGGGCTTTTGTTTCCTCTTTCAATAAATTGGGCTTAATGTGGTCTATGTGAAATTGATTATGAAAAAATTCATAGTCTGCTCTCACCAAAGTGGTTACCTGAGGTGGAAGCTGGCTCAAGGGGGGAGACCAGTCAGACTTGGGTGTAAAAGGTCGGGGTTCTGATGCATCTTTATCCCCATAATGTATTGCTAATTTGAGCCTTCTGTGATATTTTTGCATGTCAAATTTGCATTGTAGAAGTAGATGTTTATTGCAGCCTATCGTGGGAATAAAGTTAAGGCCTCTGTTCAATAGGGTCAGCTGAGCAGTGGAAGGTTGGAATTTAGTAGACAAATTAATTACACCATTACTCACCCCCTCCCGTCTAATCGGGTTTATGGGGAGTCCCCATTTACACACTCACTCCAGTGTTGTAGCATACATTCAGCAGTATCATCTGTCCAGTGAATGTCATCTCTCTCTGTGGCAAAGTCCTCCTCGGGGAGTGCGGGGATATGTTCTTTAAGACCTGAAATAAAGTCATTTAAATGTAGCAGAGTCTCCTTTTCTGGTTGGGGAAGGGCAGAGGAAAAGTTAATCACAGGAATACGAATATCAGCTCCTGGAAATTTCTCCTGTGCCGCCCTCAGTGCCCTTTTCAGCTCTGTCACTGATACAGTCTTATCCCTCTGGGATCTGTTGTTCAGGCCAAAAGAGAGAATCATGTTGGTCACTGATCTTTCACTGGTGGCCTTCTCCAGTAAGGTCTCTGCGTGGCACCATTTGGCTCCAGGAAAACTGTCAATCTGGATGCCATCGGCTGCATATGGGGGAATCCTACTGATGTTGGAGTCTCCGATGATCACTATGGATTCCTTTATGTGTAGATGCCAGTCTCTTTGTTTTCTCCGTGTGCCAGGATGTTTTGTAGGGGTGCACATCCGCTGATCCGGTGGAGCTGTCAAGGGAGGAGGGGAAGATGAGGAGGAGGATGATTCTTCTACTAATCTCGTTTGGAGGCGGGTCTGAACGCAGGATTTGAGTTTTTCCTGAACTCCACGTGGCACTCCAGAATGTGATGCTGAGTGTTGCGGTCTAGGCTCACTCGCTGCAATGTCCTCCTCTGTGTGTGTGTGGGTGGATTCATCTTCCGTGACGTCCAGAACCTCTATATCCATGATCGAAGCAGGTTGTGGTGGCTGGGTTGGAGTAGATGGATGCTCTTTAGTAGCCATTATGTGGGACTCGTTAGGAATTCTCTTATCCCTCTGCACTTTCGGCCTCGCTTCAGTGGGTTCTGTTGTTATAAGGGGGATAGTGGTCATCAGTTCGTCTTCTCCTTCTTCATTCCCTCTCTCCACAAAGGGTGACCAGTCCCTCGGATGGGGTCAGTCATCGTTGCCGCAGTGGATTTGTGCACAGTGGTGGTTGCAGGTGGGGCGTGGATCTCAGCTGAGACAGTAATAATCCGGTCCCTCTGTGGCATGATGGGTGTCATGTGCTGGTGGGCCGGCGGCGCTGTTTCAGCAGGGGGTTCTGTCGTTTTCCTCTGCGTGCCGGCAATGCTCACCTGTGGTTGTTGTGTTGTGACCCTGGTGGCATGTTCTGATCCAACTGCTGTGGTAGTTGTGCTCAGGTCTGCCAGCTTCGATATGATGACTGCTTGAGCCTGTTCCAGTGATTCTGGTTGAAGGCGTCGGCCCAGATTTCGTTTTGCCCAAGACGTGCAATCTCAAAGGGGCCTTTCCAGTCATGCCTGGGGAACTCAAGCAGATTATTAGTTTCCTCCTCTATACTATTATTGTAATGCTCTCTGAGGATTAGGATAGCTGTGTGGGCCCAGTTCTTTGCATTACCTTCAATTAAGGACTGCGTTCTTCTAGTGGGAATGGCCGGTTTGATACAGTCATTAAATTGTGGTTATTTTATTCAAAGACGGAGGATAAGTGTCATTTGATACATTCTTCAAGTGATGGACCGCCTAATCAGTCTGTGAATTATACGGACCTTGGCAGAAAAGTTCGGGTCATCCGATTGTATTCTGTCTTTGGGCGGCGCAGCTCGTTCAGAACGGGTGGGTTTTGAGTAGCGATTACCTTGGGCTGGTCCCCATTCAAAACTTCCGTCCCTGGTGTCGGGCCGCAGAGCGATTCGCGGCCGGCTGTTCTCTCCTCCAATTCTGGTCCCGTGCTTGGAAGGGCGATCCTCGCTGACTTGCCCCCGTCCTCTAACAACTGACGCATAGGTCCTGCGGTCGTTGCGGCTTGGGTAGCTGCCGCGCCGGGCCGACCAAGGTCTGCTCGTACCGGTCGGCCAGTCGCGATCTCCCCGTCGGCCTCTTCGTCGGCGTACCACGGTCCAGCTGTCATCGTCTCCCAGGCGGGCATGTTTGAAACAGCGTCTCTTGAATCCGTTTAGCTGTGTGGTCACTACAAGCTATAATAAGTAGCGTCAAGCCACTCTCGGCTAACGGATGAGACACACTGTAGCTGTTGAAATAACTGAGTGCTTTATTAGCGTAACTCAAAAATGCAAAAGTTAAATATACTCGCAAGCCAAAACGCGACGTTTCGGTTACAATGAACCTTCTTCAGGCTGGCTTGCAAAAGAATACAACAATATGAACAATAAAGTCCGCTACAGCGATCGTGTTGTCAGTATGGATTCTGTACAAATGCACATAGACAATTCAAACCGCACGATGTTCAAGATTCGCGGTCCCATACACAACCAATCAGAGGGAGTCTTATCTCCAGGTCAAAGGTCTTTTCTGGATGGGCTGATGTGATTGGCTGTGTCTCCGCATGGTGCATTCAGGGGCCTCAAAACAATCATGAATACATGTCCATTATAGGAGGCCGTGTCTTAGGGTGCAGACCTGCACCAAGGGTTGTGCATCATTACACAGTGGCCGCAGCATAATTACAATACAAACATTGAGCAGCATGGAACATTATGTACAGAGTAATAGAAAAACAATTTTTTCAATCCGAGGCCATGTTTGTTTGTCCATAAGAAGTCCATATCATGTCCTTGAGTTTTCAAAATTACATGTCCTTCACATATGCATTATGGAATAACAACGGCAATAACAACCCGTCAAAGCATGTTAAATTGTTACTGGAACCAGGATACATGTCACATTAAAAGTGTTCAGAGTGAAGACCGGGGACTCCTGGAGTGGGTGACTAAGGGGCACGGGCCGGTTAGGGGAACAAAGTGGAAGTTCGGTCGCCGAAGGCGGCCGGCTCAATGCACAGGCCTTCCTTATTCTCCACTCAGGGGTCCACGTGGTCCCACCACAGACCTGAAAAGGGGTTGTATTCCATTTTCACACATGGATAGGGAGGGGAGGGAAAGTTAGGTTTAGGGCTCAAAAAGTAACAGCATGGGGTTTAGTGAGGTTAGGGTTAGGATAAGTTTCAGGGATGGGATGTTAAAATAATGTGTGTTAAATGGAAACAAGTAATAAGCATAATATTCATACTAGAACTAGAAACACACATATAACAAGCATATCATCACAATAGAAGTAGACACACACATATAAGCATGACTATATACATAACACCAAATCTCTGGTTTTCAGAATCCCTTTTCATTCAATCCCCTGGGATACATCGTGTTTAATCTGGCAATCCAAATCTTTTCAGCCCTCCTCCTCTGCTGGACTGACCATCTAGGATTTGATTGTATGACAGTCGCCTTAACAGATTCCCAGCCATGGGATAAAAAGTGTCTTACCAGGTACGTATGGGTGTTCTTTTTCTTTAAGATGTTGTACCTGTGCTGTGTGAATCTGGTTAACAGAGTATTGCCTGTCTCACCGACATACTGTAAACAACATTTTTTACAGGTGATCAAGTATACACAGTTTTTGGATCTGGGAGTGCCTTTGCACTGTGATAAGAAGACCTCCTTATTGGAGAAGCTCCTAATCCACTTCTGGTGTTGAAAAAACTGTCCATGGTCTCTGGATTTAGGCTGAGAGAGGGGTGGCACCTTTGCCTTAACAAGGACATCAGCCAGGTTCCTGCTCCTCCTAAAGGCTGCGATGATCTTATGATCAGTCAAAATTTGGTTTTTTTGAAGAAGATTCTGAAAGTGGTTCCTGATTACCCAGACCAATTTGCAAGTTGCAGGGGTATATGTCACCACCACTGGGAGAATAGGGGATACATCAATTGGTTTAGTTAGTAGAAATGATCTGAGGCATTTTCTTAAGAAGGAGCGAGAGTACCCTCTAGTGGCGAGTGCCGCAAATAGGATCTTGGTGGCCTGTTTGAAATCACTCTGCTGTGTGCAGATTCTGTGAAATCTGAGCAGTTGTGACTTAATTAGCCCAGCAAAGGTGTGCTTTGGGTGGAAACTGCTTTTAAACAGCAGGGCATGCGTGTCAGTGGGTTTAAAAAATACTTTTACATCCAATTTGTGTTCAATTAGGAAATTTGGGCCCTTGAATGTGGTGGTGTCCAGGAAATCAATCGTAGTTTTATGAATTGTGGATTTAAGTTTTATTGAGGCATTATGGCCATTTAGGGTATTCAGGAATCCCTCAAAATCCTGCTCAGAGTGATGCCATATTCCCCAAATGTCATCCAGAAATCTGTAATAATGTAGTGGTTTTTTAATACATTTGCTTAGGGCTTCAGTCTCCCATTCTGCCATAAAAATATTGGCATAAGCCGGGGCAAATTTTTTACCCATGGCTGTGCCCTTTACCTGTAAATAGAAATCCCCGTTGAATTCGAAGTCATTTCTTGTCAGGTTAATTTCCAGTAATTGTATTAATTCTTTGTCTGGTCTCTTTTTATCTGGATATTTTTGGAAAATTCGTCTAATTGAGTTAATTCCTTCTTGGATGTCAATATTTGTGTACAGGCTGTCGATATCAATAGAGAACAAGAAGGCTTCATCAGGGATTTCTATTTGTCTCACTTTGTTCACAAAATCATAAGTATCTTTTATATAGCTGGGATGTCTTGTGGACAAGGGAGTCAAAAAATGTTCTAAGTACTCCGCCGTGTAATAGGTTTCACTTTCGCAGTCTGAAACTATAGGACGTCCCGGAGGCACCTGGAAAGGAACACTCCACTTGGCCGGATCCTTATGGATTTTTGGTAACATATAGAACAACCTTCCCCTGGGCTCAGAAGAACCTAACAGATAGCTCTTTTGTTTTGAGTTGATAAATTTCTTTTGGTGTAGACTATTTATTACTCTCTCCACGATAGGTAGGGTCTCCAAATAAATTGGTTTATTCAATTTGGCATAATATGTTTCATCATTAAGTTGTCTGTAGCCTTCCTGTAGGTATTGTTCCCTGTCCAGGATGACAACAGCACTTCCTTTGTCTGCTGGCTTCAAAATGATGTGTTTGTTTTCTTTTAGTTCCTTAAGGGCTTTTGTTTCCTCTTTCAATAAATTGGGCTTAATGTGGTCTATGTGAAATTGATTATGAAAAAATTCATAGTCTGCTCTCACCAAAGTGGTTACCTGAGGTGGAAGCTGGCTCAAGGGGGAGACCAGTCAGACTTGGGTGTAAAAGGTCGGGGTTCTGATGCATCTTTATCCCCATAATGTATTGCTAATTTGAGCCTTCTGTGATATTTTTGCATGTCAAATTTGCATTGTAGAAGTAGATGTTTATTGCAGCCTATCGTGGGAATAAAGTTAAGGCCTCTGTTCAATAGGGTCAGCTGAGCAGTGGAAGGTTGGAATTTAGTAGACAAATTAATTACACCATTACTCACCCCTCCCGTCTAATCGGGTTTATGGGGAGTCCCCATTTACACACTCACTCCAGTGTTGTAGCATACATTCAGCAGTATCATCTGTCCAGTGAATGTCATCTCTCTCTGTGGCAAAGTCCTCCTCGGGGAGTGCGGGGATATGTTCTTTAAGACCTGAAATAAAGTCATTTAAATGTAGCAGAGTCTCCTTTTCTGGTTGGGGAAGGGCAGAGGAAAAGTTAATCACAGGAATACGAATATCAGCTCCTGGAAATTTCTCCTGTGCCGCCCTCAGTGCCCTTTTCAGCTCTGTCACTGATACAGTCTTATCCCTCTGGGATCTGTTGTTCAGGCCAAAAGAGAGAATCATGTTGGTCACTGATCTTTCACTGGTGGCCTTCTCCAGTAAGGTCTCTGCGTGGCACCATTTGGCTCCAGGAAAACTGTCAATCTGGATGCCATCGGCTGCATATGGGGGAATCCTACTGATGTTGGAGTCTCCGATGATCACTATGGATTCCTTTATGTGTAGATGCCAGTCTCTTTGTTTTCTCCGTGTGCCAGGATGTTTTGTAGGGGTGCACATCCGCTGATCCGGTGGAGCTGTCAAGGGAGGAGGGGAAGATGAGGAGGAGGATGATTCTTCTACTAATCTCGTTTGGAGGCGGGTCTGAACGCAGGATTTGAGTTTTTCCTGAACTCCACGTGGCACTCCAGAATGTGATGCTGAGTGTTGCGGTCTAGGCTCACTCGCTGCAATGTCCTCCTCTGTGTGTGTGTGGGTGGATTCATCTTCCGTGACGTCCAGAACCTCTATATCCATGATCGAAGCAGGTTGTGGTGGCTGGGTTGGAGTAGATGGATGCTCTTTAGTAGCCATTTGTGGGACTCGTTAGGAATTCTCTTATCCCTCTGCACTTTCGGCCTCGCTTCAGTGGGTTCTGTTGTTATAAGGGGGATAGTGGTCATCAGTTCGTCTTCTCCTTCTTCATTCCCTCTCTCCACAAAGGGTGACCAGTCCCCTCGGATGGGGTCAGTCATCGTTGCCGCAGTGGATTTGTGCACAGTGGTGGTTGCAGGTGGGGCGTGGATCTCAGCTGAGACAGTAATAATCCGGTCCCTCTGTGGCATGATGGGTGTCATGTGCTGGTGGGCCGGCGGCGCTGTTTCAGCAGGGGTTCTGTCGTTTTCCTCTGCGTGCCGGCAATGCTCACCTGTGGTTGTTGTGTTGTGACCCTGGTGGCATGTTCTGATCCAACTGCTGTGGTAGTTGTGCTCAGGTCTGCCAGCTTCGATATGATGACTGCTTGAGCCTGTTCCAGTGATTCTGGTTGAAGGCGTCGGCCCAGATTTCGTTTTGCCCAAGACGTGGCAATCTCAAAGGGGCCTTTCCAGTCATGTCTGGGGAACTCAAGCAGATTATTAGTTTCCTCCTCTATACTATTATTGTAATGCTCTCTGAGGATTAGGATAGCTGTGTGGGCCCAGTTCTTTGCATTACCTTCAATTAAGGACTGCGTTCTTCTAGTGGGAATGGCCGGTTTGATAACAGTCATTAAATTGTGGGTTATTTTATTCAAAGACGGAGGATAAGTGTCATTTGATACATTCTTCAAGTGATGGACCGCCTTAATCAGTCTGTGAATTATACGGACCTTGGCAGAAAAGTTCGGGTCATCCGATTGTATTCTGTCTTTGGGCGGCGCAGCTCGTTCAGAACGGGTGGGTTTTGAGTAGCGATTACCTTGGGCTGGTCCCCATTCAAACTTCCGTCCCTGGTGTCGGGCCGCAGAGCGATTCGCGGCCGGCTGTTCTCTCCTCCAATTCTGGTCCCGTGCTTGGAAGGGGCGATCCTCGCTGACTTGCCCCCGTCCTCTAACAACTGACGCATAGGTCCTGCGGTCGTTGCGGCTTGGGTAGCTGCCGCGCCGGGCCGACCAAGGTCTGCTCGTACCGGTCGGCCAGTCGCGATCTCCCCGTCGGCCTCTTCGTCGGCGTACCACGGTCCAGCTGTCATCCGTCTCCCAGGCGGGCATGTTTGAAACAGCGTCTCTTGAATCCGTTTAGCTGTGTGGTCACTACAAGCTATAATAAGTAGCGTCAAGCCACTCTCGCTAACGGATGAGACACACTGTAGCTGTTGAAATAATGAGTGCTTTATTTTAGCGTAACTCAAAAATGCAAAAGTTAAATATACTCGCAAGCCAAAACGCGACGTTTCGGTTACAATGAACCTTCTTCAGGCTGGCTTGCAAAAGAATACAACAATATGAACAATAAGTCCGCTACAGCGATCGTGTTGTCAGTATGGATTCTGTACAAATGCACATAGACAATTCAAACCGCACGATGTTCAAAGATTCGCGGTCCCATACACAACCAATCAAGGGAGTCTTATCTCCAGGTCAAAGGTCTTTTCTGGATGGGCTGATGTGATTGGCTGTGTCTCCGCATGGTGCATTCAGGGGCCTCAAACAATCATGAATACATGTCCATTATAGGAGGCCGTGTCTTAGGGTGCAGACCTGCACCAAGGGTTGTGCATCATTACACAGTGGCCGCAGCATAAATTACAATACAACATTGAGCAGCATGGAACATTATGTACAGAGTAATAGAAAAACAATTTTTTCAATCCGAGGCCATGTTTGTTTGTCCATAAGAAGTCCATATCATGTCCTTGAGTTTTCAAAATTACATGTCCTTCACATATGCATTATGGAATAACAACGGCAATAACAACCCGTCAAAGCATGTTAAATTGTTACTGGAACCAGGATACATGTCACATTAAAAGTGTTTCAGAGTGAAGACCGGGGGACTCCCTGGAGTGGGTGACTAAGGGGCACGGGCCGGTTAGGGAAACAAGTGGAAGTTCGGTCGCCGAAGGCGGCCGGGCTTCAATGCACAGGCCTTCCTTATTCTCCACTCAGGGGTCCACGTGGGTCCACCACAGACCTGAAAAGGGTTGTATTCCATTTTCACACATGGATAGGGGAGGGAGGGGAAAGGTTAGGTTTAGGGCTCAAAAAAGTAACAGCATGGGGTTTAGTGAGGTTAGGGTTAGGATAAGTTTCAGGGATGGGATGTTAAAATAATGTGTGTTAAATGGAAACAAGTAATAAGCATAATATTCATACTAGAACTAGAACACACATATAACAAGCATATCATCACAATAGAAGTAGACACACACATATAAGCATGACTATATACATAACACCAAATCTCTGGTTTTCAGAATCCCTTTTCATTCAATCCCTGGATACATCGTGTTTAATCTGGCAATCCAAATCTTTTCAGCCTCCTCCTCTGCTGGACTGACCATCTAGGATTTGATGTATGACAGTCGCCTTAACAGATTCCCAGCCATGGGATAAAAGTGTCTTACCAGGTACGTATGGGTGTTCTTTTTCTTTAAGATGTTGTACCTGTGCTGTGTGAATCTGGTTAACAGAGTATTGCCTGTCTCACCGACATACTGTAAACAACATTTTTACAGGTGATCAAGTATACAACAGTTTTGGATCTGGGATGCCTTTGCACTGTGATAAGAAGACCTCCTTATTGGAGAAGCTCCTAATCCACTTCTGGTGTTGAAAAACTGTCCATGGTCTCTGGATTTAGGCTGAGAGAGGGGTGGCACCTTTGCCTTAACAAGGACATCAGCCAGGTTCCTGCTCCTCCTAAAGGCTGCGATGATCTTATGATCAGTCAAAATTGGTTTTTTGAAGAAGATTCTGAAAGTGGTTCCTGATTACCCAGACCAATTTGCAAGTTGCAGGGTATATGTCACCACACTGGGAGAATAGGGGATACATCAATTGGTTTAGTTAGTAGAAATGATCTGAGGCATTTTCTTAAGAAGGAGCGAGAGTACCCTCTAGTGGCGAGTGCCGCAAATAGGATCTTGGTGGCCTGTTTGAAATCACTCTGCTGTGTGCAGATTCTGTGAAATCTGAGCAGTTGTGACTTAATTAGCCCAGCAAAGGTGTGCTTTGGGTGGAAACTGTTTTAAACAGCAGGGCATGCGTGTCAGTGGGTTAAAAAATACTTTTACATCCAATTTGTGTTCAATTAGGAAATTTGGGCCCTTGAATGTGGTGGTGTCCCAGGAAATCAATCGTAGTTTTATGAATTGTGGATTTAAGTTTTATTGAGGCATTATGGCCATTTAGGGTATTCAGGAATCCCTCAAAATCCTGCTCAGAGTGATGCCATATTCCCAAATGTCATCCAGAAATCTGTAATAATGTAGTGGTTTTTAATACATTTGCTTAGGGCTTCAGTCTCCCATTCTGCCATAAAAATATTGGCATAAGCCGGGGCAAATTTTTTACCCATGGCTGTGCCCTTTACCTGTAAATAGAAATCCCCGTTGAATTCGAAGTCATTTCTTGTCAGGTTAATTTCCAGTAATTGTATTAATTCTTTGTCTGGTCTCTTTTTATCTGGATATTTTTGGAAAATTCGTCTAATTGAGTTAATTCCTTCTTGGATGTCAATATTGTGTACAGGCTGTCGATATCAATAGAGAACAAGAAGGCTTCATCAGGGATTTCTATTTGTCTCACTTTGTTCACAAAATCATAAGTATCTTTTATATAGCTGGGATGTTTGTGGACAAGGGAGTCAAAAAATGTTCTAAGTACTCCGCCGTGTAATAGGTTTCACTTTCGCAGTCTGAAACTATAGGACGTCCCGGAGGCACCTGGAAAGGAACACTCCACTTGGCCGGATCCTTATGGATTTTTGGTAACATATAGAACAACCTTCCCCTGGGCTCAGAAGAACCTAACAGATAGCTCTTTTGTTTTGAGTTGATAAATTTCTTTTGGTGTAGACTATTTATTACTCTCTCCACGATAGGTAGGGTCTCCAAATAAATTGGTTTATTCAATTTGGCATAATATGTTTCATCATTAAGTTGTCTGTAGCCTTCCTGTAGGTATTGTTCCCTGTCCAGGATGACAACAGCACTTCCTTTGTCTGCTGGCTTCAAAATGATGTGTTTGTTTTCTTTTAGTTCCTTAAGGGCTTTGTTTCCTCTTTCAATAAATTGGGCTAATGTGGTCTATGTGAAATTGATTATGAAAAATTCATAGTCTGCTCTCACCAAAGTGGTTACCTGAGGTGGAAGCTGGCTCAAGGGGGGAGACCAGTCAGACTTGGGTGTAAAAGGTCGGGGTTCTGATGCATCTTTATCCCCATAATGTATTGCTAATTGAGCCTTCTGTGATATTTTTGCATGTCAAATTTGCATTGTAGAAGTAGATGTTTATTGCAGCCTATCGTGGGAATAAAGTTAAGGCCTCTGTCAATAGGGTCAGCTGAGCAGTGGAAGGTTGGAATTTAGTAGACAAATTAATTACACCATTACTCACCCCCTCCGTCTAATCGGTTTATGGGGAGTCCCCATTACACACTCACTCCAGTGTTGTAGCATACATTCAGCAGTATCATCTGTCCAGTGAATGTCATCTCTCTCTGTGGCAAAGTCCTCCTCGGGGAGTGCGGGATATGTTCTTTAAGACCTGAAATAAAGTCATTTAAATGTAGCAGAGTCTCCTTTTCTGGTTGGGGAAGGGCAGAGGAAAAGTTAATCACAGAATACGAATATCAGCTCCTGGAATTTCTCCTGTGCCGCCCTCAGTGCCCTTTTCAGCTCTGTCACTGATACAGTCTTATCCCTCTGGGATCTGTTGTTCAGGCCAAAAGAGAGAATCATGTTGGTCACTGATCTTTCACTGGTGGCCTTCTCCAGTAAGGTCTCTGCGTGGCACCATTTGGCTCCAGGAAAACTGTCAATCTGGATGCCATCGGCTGCATATGGGGGAATCCTACTGATGTTGGAGTCTCCGATGATCACTATGGATTCCTTTATGTGTAGATGCCAGTCTCTTTGTTTTCTCCGTGTGCCAGATGTTTGTAGGGGTGCACATCCGCTGATCCGGTGGAGCTGTCAGGGAGGAGGGGAAGATGAGAGGAGGATGATTCTTCTACTAATCTCGTTTGGAGGCGGGTCTGAACGCAGGATTTGAGTTTTTCCTGAACTCCACGTGGCACTCCAGAATGTGATGCTGAGTGTTGCGGTCTAGGCTCACTCGCTGCAATGTCCTCCTCTGTGTGTGTGTGGGTGATTCATCTTCCGTGACGTCCAGAACCTCTATATCCATGATCGAAGCAGGTTGTGGTGGCTGGGTGGAGTAGATGGATGCTCTTTAGTAGCCATTTGTGGGACTCGTTAGGATTCTCTTATCCCTCTGCACTTTCGGCCTCGCTTCAGTGGGTTCTGTTGTTATAAGGGGGATAGTGGTCATCAGTTCGTCTTCTCCTTCTTCATTCCCTCTCTCCACAAAGGGTGACCAGTCCCCTCGGATGGGGTCAGTCATCGTTGCCGCAGTGGATTGTGCACAGTGGTGGTTGCAGGTGGGGCGTGGATCTCAGCTGAGACAGTAATATCCGGTCCCTCTGTGGCATGATGGGTGTCATGTGCTGGTGGCCGGCGGCGCTGTTTCAGCAGGGGGTTCTGTCGTTTTCCTCTGCGTGCCGGCAATGCTCACCTGTGGTTGTTGTGTTGTGACCCTGGTGGCATGTTCTGATCCAACTGCTGTGGTAGTTGTGCTCAGGTCTGCCAGCTTCGATATGATGACTGCTTGAGCCTGTTCCAGTGATTCTGGTTGAAGGCGTCGGCCCAGATTTCGTTTTGCCCAAGACGTGGCAATCTCAAAGGGGCCTTTCCAGTCATGTCTGGGGAACTCAAGCAGATTATTAGTTTCCTCCTCTATACTATTATTGTATGCTCTCTGAGGATAGGATAGCTGTGTGGGCCCAGTTCTTTGCATTACCTTCAATTAAGGACTGCGTTCTTCTAGTGGGAATGGCCGGTTTGATAACAGTCATTAAATTGTGGGTTATTTTATTCAAAGACGGAGGATAAGTGTCATTTGATACATTCTTCAAGTGATGGACCGCCTTAATCAGTCTGTGAATTATACGACCTTGGCAGAAAGTTCGGGTCATCCGATGTATTCTGTCTTGGGCGGCGCAGCTCGTTCAGAACGGGTGGGTTTTGAGTAGCGATTACCTTGGGCTGGTCCCATTCAAACTCCGTCCCTGGTGTCGGGCCGCAGAGCGATTCGCGGCCGGCTGTTCTCTCCTCCAATTCTGGTCCCGTGCTTGGAAGGGGCGATCCTCGCTGACTTGCCCCCGTCCTCTAACAACTGACGCATAGGTCCTGCGGTCGTTGCGGCTTGGGTAGCTGCCGCGCCGGCCGACCAAGGTCTGCTCGTACCGGTCGGCCAGTCGCGATCTCCCCGTCGGCCTCTTCGTCGGCGTACCACGGTCCAGCTGTCATCCGTCTCCCAGGCGGGCATGTTTGAAACAGCGTCTCTTGAATCCGTTTAGCTGTGTGGTCACTACAAGCTATAATAAGTAGCGTCAAGCCACTCTCGGCTAACGGATGAGACACACTGTAGCTGTTGAAATAACTGAGTGCTTTATTTTAGCGTACTCAAAAATGCAAAAGTTAAATATACTCGCAAGCCAAAACGCGACGTTTCGGTTACAATGAACCTTCTTCAGGCTGGCTTGCAAAAGAATACAACAATATGAACAATAAAGTCCGCTACAGCGATCGTGTTGTCAGTATGGATTCTGTACAAATGCACATAGACAATTCAAACCGCACGATGTTCAAAGATTCGCGGTCCATACACAACCAATCAGAGGGAGTCTTATCTCCAGGTCAAAGGTCTTTTCTGGATGGGCTGATGTGATTGGCTGTGTCTCCGCATGGTGCATTCAGGGCCCTCAAAACAATCATGAATACATGTCCATTATAGAGGCCGTGTCTTAGGGTGCAGACCTGCACCAAGGGTTGTGCATCATTACACAGTGGCCGCAGCATAAATTACAATACAAACATTGAGCAGCATGGAAATTATGTACAGAGTAATAGAAAACAATTTTTTTCAATCCGAGGCCATGTTTGTTTGTCCATAAGAAGTCCATATCAGTCCTTGAGTTTTCAAAATTACATGTCCTTCACATATGCATTATGAATAACAACGGCAATAACAACCCGTCAAAGCATGTTAAATTGTTACTGGAACCAGGATACATGTCACATTAAAGTGTTTCAGAGTGAAGACCGGGGACTCCCTGGAGTGGGTGACTAAGGGGCACGGGCCGGTTAGGGGAAACAAAGTGGAAGTTCGGTCGCCGAAGGCGGCCGGGCTTCAATGCACAGGCCTTCCTTATTCTCCACTCAGGGGTCCACGTGGTCCACCACAGACCTGAAAAGGGTTGTATTCCATTTTCACACATGGATAGGGGAGGAGGGGAAAGGTTAGTTTAGGGCTCAAAAAAGTAACAGCATGGGGTTTAGTGAGGTTAGGGTTAGGATAAGTTTCAGGGATGGGATGTTAAAATAATGTGTGTAAATGGAAACAATAATAAGCATAATATTCATACTAGAACTAGAAACACCATATAACAAGCATATCATCACAATAGAAGTAGACACACACATATAAGCATGACTATACATAACACCAAATCTCTGGTTTTCAGAATCCCTTTTCATTCAATCCCCTGGGATACATCGTGTTTAATCTGCAATCCAAATCTTTTCAGCCCTCCTCCTCTGCTGGACTGACCATCTAGGATTTGATTGTATGACAGTCGCCTTAACAGATTCCCAGCCATGGATAAAAAGTGTCTTACCAGGTACGTATGGGTGTTCTTTTCTTTAAGATGTTGTACCTGTGCTGTGTGAATCTGGTTAACAGAGTATTGCCTGTCTCACCGACATACTGTAAACAACATTTTTTACAGGTGATCAAGTATACACAGTTTTTGGATCTGGGAGTGCCTTTGCACTGTGATAAGAAGACCTCCTTATTGGAGAAGCTCCTAATCCACTTCTGGTGTTGAAAAAACTGTCCATGGTCTCTGGATTTAGGCTGAGAGAGGGTGGCACCTTTGCCTTAACAGGACATCAGCCAGGTTCCTGCTCCTCCTAAAGGCTGCGATGATCTTATGATCAGTCAAAATTTGGTTTTTTGAAGAGATCTGAAGTGGTTCCTGATTACCCAGACCAATTGCAAGTTGCAGGGTATATGTCACCACCACTGGAGAATAGGGGATACATCAATTGGTTTAGTTAGTAGAAATGATCTGAGGCATTTTCTTAGAAGGAGCGAGAGTACCTCTAGTGGCGATGCCGCAAATAGGATCTTGTGGCCTGTTGAATCACTCTGCTGTGTGCAGATTCTGTGAAATCTGAGCAGTTGTGATTAATTAGCCCAGCAAAGGTGTGCTTTGGGTGGAACTGCTTTTAAACAGCAGGGCATGCGTGTCAGTGGGTTTAAAAATACTTTTACATCCAATTTGTGTTCAATTAGGAAATTTGGGCCCTTGAATGTGGTGGTGTCCAGGAAATCAATCGTAGTTTTATGAATGTGGATTTAAGTTTATTGAGGCATTATGGCCATTTAGGGTATTCAGGAATCCCTCAAAATCCTGCTCAGAGTGATGCATATTCCCCAAATGTCATCCAGAAATCTGTATAATGTAGTGGTTTTTTAATACATTGCTTAGGGCTTCAGTCTCCCATTCTGCCATAAAAATATTGCATAAGCCGGGGCAAATTTTTTACCCATGGCTGTGCCTTACCTGTAAATAGAAATCCCGTGAATTCGAAGTCATTTCTTGTCAGGTTATTTCCAGTATTGTATTATTCTTTGTCTGGTCTCTTTTATCTGGATATTTTTGGAAAATTCGTCTAATTGAGTTAATTCCTTCTTGGATGTCAATATTTGTGTACAGGCTGTCGATATCAATAGAGAACAAGAAGGCTTCATCAGGGATTTCTATTTGTCTCACTTTGTTCACAAAATCATAAGTATCTTTTATATAGCTGGATGTCTTGTGACAAGGGAGTCAAAAAATGTTCTAAGTACTCCGCCGTGTAATAGGTTTCACTTTCGCAGTCTGAAACTATAGGACGTCCCGGAGCACCTGGAAAGGAACACTCCACTTGGCCGGATCCTTATGGATTTTTGGTAACATATAGAACAACCTTCCCCTGGCTCAGAAGAACCTAACAGATAGCTCTTTGTTTTGAGTTGATAAATTCTTTTGGTGTAGACTATTTATTACTCTCTCCACGATAGGTAGGGTCTCCAAATAAATTGGTTTATTCAATTTGGCATAATATGTTTCATCATTAAGTTGTCTGTAGCCTCCTGTAGTATTGTTCCTGTCCAGGATGACAACAGCATTCCTTTGTCTGCTGGCTTCAAATGATGTGTTTGTTTTCTTTTAGTTCCTTAAGGGCTTTGTTTCCTCTTTCAATAAATTGGGCTTAATGTGGTCTATGTGAAATTGATATGAAAAATTCATAGTCTGCTCTCACCAAAGTGGTTACCTGAGGTGGAAGCTGGCTCAAGGGGGAGACCAGTCAGACTTGGGTGTAAAGGTCGGGGTTCTGATGCATCTTTATCCCATAATGTATTGCTAATTGAGCCTTCTGTGATATTTTTGCATGTCAAATTTGCATTGTAGAAGTAGATGTTTATTGCAGCCTATCGTGGGAATAAAGTTAAGGCCTCTGTTCAATAGGGTCAGCTGAGCATGGAAGGTTGGAATTTAGTAGACAATAATTACACCATTACTCACCCCTCCCGTCTAATCGGTTATGGGAGTCCCCATTTACACACTCACTCCAGTGTTGTAGCATACATTCAGCAGTATCATCTGTCCAGTGAATGTCATCTCTCTCTGTGGCAAAGTCCTCCTCGGGAGTGCGGGATATGTTCTTTAAGACCTGAATAAAGTCATTAAATGTAGCAGAGTCTCCTTTTCTGGTTGGGAAGGGCAGAGGAAAAGTTAATCACAGAATACGAATATCAGCTCCTGGAAATTCTCCTGTGCCGCCCTCAGTGCCCTTTCAGCTCTGTCACTGATACAGTCTTATCCCTCTGGATCTGTTGTTCAGGCCAAAAGAGAGAATCATGTGGTCACTGATCTTTCACTGGTGGCCTCTCCAGTAAGTCTCTGCGTGGCACCATTTGGCTCCAGGAAAACTGTCAATCTGGATGCCATCGGCTGCATATGGGGAATCCTACTGATGTTGGAGTCTCCGATGATCACTATGATTCCTTTATTGTAGATGCCAGTCTCTTTGTTTCTCCGTTGCCAGGATGTTTTGTAGGGGTGCACATCCGCTGATCCGTGGAGCTGTCAAGGGAGGAGGGAAGATGAGGAGGAGGATGATTCTTCTACTAATCTCGTTTGGAGGCGGTCTGAACGCAGGATTTGAGTTTTTCCTGAACTCCACGTGGCACTCCAGAATGTGATGCTGAGTGTTGCGGTCTAGGCTCACTCGCTGCAATGTCCTCCTCTGTGTGTGTGTGGTGGATTCATCTTCCGTGACGTCCAGAACCTCTATATCCATGATCGAAGCAGGTTGTGGTGGCTGGGTTGAGTAGATGGATGCTCTTTAGTAGCCATTTGTGGGACTCGTTAGGAATTCTCTATCCCTCTGCACTTTCGGCCTCGCTTCAGTGGTTCTGTTGTTATAAGGGGGATAGTGGTCATCAGTTCGTCTTCTCCTTCTTCATTCCCTCTCTCCACAAAGGTGACCAGTCCCCTCGGATGGGGTCAGTCATCGTTGCCGCAGTGGATTGTGCACATGGTGGTTGCAGTGGGGCGTGGATCTCAGCTGAGACAGTAATAATCCGGTCCCTCTGTGGCATGATGGTGTCATGTGCTGGTGGGCCGGCGGCGCTGTTTCAGCAGGGGTCTGTCGTTTTCCTCTGCGTGCCGGCAATGCTCACCTGTGTTGTTGTGTTGTGACCCTGTGGCATGTTCTGATCCAACTGCTGTGGTAGTTGTGCTCAGTCTGCCAGCTTCGATATGATGACTGCTTGAGCCTGTTCCAGTGATTCTGGTTGAAGGCGTCGGCCCAGATTCGTTTTGCCCAAGACGTGCAATCTCAAAGGGGCCTTCCAGTCATGTCTGGGAACTCAAGCAGATTATTAGTTCCTCCTCTATACTATTATTGTAATGCTCTCTGAGGATTAGGATAGCGTGTGGGCCCAGTTCTTGCATTACCTTCAATAAGACTGCGTTCTTCTAGTGGAATGGCCGGTTTGATAACAGTCATTAAATTGTGGTTATTTTATTCAAAGACGGAGGATAAGTGTCATTTGATACATTCTTCAAGTGATGGACCGCCTTAATCAGTCTGTGAATTATACGGACCTTGGCAGAAAAGTTCGGGTCATCCGATTGTATTCTGTCTTTGGGCGGCGCAGCTCGTTCAGAACGGTGGGTTTTGAGTAGCGATTACCTTGGGCTGGTCCCCATTCAAACTTCCGTCCCTGGTGTCGGGCCGCAGAGCGATTCGCGGCCGGCTGTTCTCTCCTCCAATTCTGGTCCCGTGCTTGGAAGGGGCGATCCTCGCTGACTTGCCCCCGTCCTCTAACAACTGACGCATAGGTCCTGCGGTCGTTGCGGCTTGGGTAGCTGCCGCGCCGGGCCGACCAAGGTCTGCTCGTACCGGTCGGCCAGTCGCGATCTCCCCGTCGGCCTCTTCGTCGGCGTACCACGGTCCAGCTGTCATCCGTCTCCCAGGCGGGCATGTTTGAAACAGCGTCTCTTGAATCCGTTTAGCTGTGTGGTCACTACAAGCTATAATAAGTAGCGTCAAGCCACTCTCGGCTAACGGATGAGACACACTGTAGCTGTTGAAATAACTGAGTGCTTTATTTAGCGTAACTCAAAAATGCAAAAGTTAAATATACTCGCAAGCCAAAACGCGACGTTTCGGTTACAATGAACCTTCTTCAGGCTGGCTTGCAAAAGAATACAACAATATGAACAATAAAGTCCGCTACAGCGATCGTGTTGTCAGTATGGATTCTGTACAAATGCACATAGACAATTCAAACCGCACGATGTTCAAAGATTCGCGGTCCCATACACAACCAATCAGAGGAGTCTTATCTCCAGGTCAAAGGTCTTTTCTGGATGGGCTGATGTGATTGGCTGTGTCTCCGCATGGTGCATTCAGGGGCCCTCAAAACAATCATGAATACATGTCCATTATAGGAGGCCGTGTCTTAGGGTGCAGACCTGCACCAAGGGTTGTGCATCATTACACAGTGGCCGCAGCATAAATTACAATACAAACATTGAGCAGCATGGAACATTATGTACAGAGTAATAGAAAAACAATTTTTTCAATCCGAGGCCATGTTTGTTTGTCCATAAGAAGTCCATATCATGTCCTTGAGTTTTCAAAATTACATGTCCTTCACATATGCATTATGGAATAACAACGGCAATAACAACCCGTCAAAGCATGTTAAATTGTTACTGGAACCAGGATACATGTCACATTAAAAGTGTTTCAGAGTGAAGACCGGGGACTCCCTGGAGTGGGTGACTAAGGGCACGGGCCGGTTAGGGGAAACAAAGTGGAAGTTCGGTCGCCGAAGGCGGCCGGGCTTCAATGCACAGGCCTTCCTTATTCTCCACTCAGGGGTCCACGTGGGTCCCACCACAGACCTGAAAAGGGGTTGTATTCCATTTTCACACATGGATAGGGGAGGGAGGGGAAAGGTTAGGTTTAGGGCTCAAAAAAGTAACAGCATGGGTTTAGTGAGGTTAGGGTTAGGATAAGTTTCAGGGATGGGATGTTAAAATAATGTGTGTAAATGGAAACAAGTAATAAGCATAATATTCATACTAGAACTAGAAACACACATATAACAAGCATATCATCACAATAGAAGTAGACACACACATATAAGCATGACTATATACATACACCAAATCTCTGGTTTTCAGAATCCCTTTTCATTCAATCCCCTGGGATACATCGTGTTTAATCTGGCAATCCAAATCTTTTCAGCCCTCCTCCTGCTGGACTGACCATCTAGGATTTGATTGTATGACAGTCGCCTTAACAGATTCCCAGCCATGGGATAAAAGTGTCTTACCAGGTACGTATGGGTGTTCTTTTTCTTTAAGATGTTGTACCTGTGCTGTGTGAATCTGGTTAACAGAGTATTGCCTGTCTCACCGACATACTGTAAACAACATTTTTTACAGGTGATCAAGTATACACAGTTTTTGGATCTGGGAGTGCCTTTGCACTGTGATAAGAAGACCTCCTTATTGGAGAAGCTCCTAATCCACTTCTGGTGTTGAAAAAACTGTCCATGGTCTCTGGATTTAGGCTGAGAGAGGGGTGGCACCTTTGCCTTAACAAGGACATCAGCCAGGTTCCTGCTCCTCCTAAAGGCTGCGATGATCTTATGATCAGTCAAAATTTGGTTTTTTTGAAGAAGATTCTGAAAGTGGTTCCTGATTACCCAGACCAATTTGCAAGTTGCAGGGTATATGTCACCACCACTGGAGAATAGGGGATACATCAATTGGTTTAGTTAGTAGAAATGATCTGAGGCATTTTCTTAAGAAGGAGCGAGAGTACCCTCTAGTGGCGAGTGCCGCAAATAGGATCTTGGTGGCCTGTTTGAAATCACTCTGCTGTGTGCAGATTCTGTGAAATCTGAGCAGTTGTGACTTAATTAGCCCAGCAAAGGTGTGCTTTGGGTGGAAACTGCTTTTAAACAGCAGGGCATGCGTGTCAGTGGGTTTAAAAAATACTTTTACATCCAATTTGTGTTCAATTAGGAAATTTGGGCCCTTGAATGTGGTGGTGTCCAGGAAATCAATCGTAGTTTTATGAATTGTGGATTTAAGTTTTATTGAGGCATTATGGCCATTTAGGGTATTCAGGAATCCCTCAAAATCCTGCTCAGAGTGATGCCATATTCCCAAATGTCATCCAGAAATCTGTAATAATGTAGTGGTTTTTTAATACATTTGCTTAGGGCTTCAGTCTCCCATTCTGCCATAAAAATATTGGCATAAGCCGGGGCAAATTTTTTACCCATGGCTGTGCCCTTTACCTGTAAATAGAAATCCCCGTTGAATTCGAAGTCATTTCTTGTCAGGTTAATTTCCAGTAATTGTATTAATTCTTGTCTGGTCTCTTTTATCTGGATATTTTTGGAAAATTCGTCTAATTGAGTTAATTCCTTCTTGGATGTCAATATTTGTGTACAGGCTGTCGATATCAATAGAGAACAAGAAGGCTTCATCAGGGATTTCTATTTGTCTCACTTTGTTCACAAATCATAAGTATCTTTTATATAGCTGGGATGTCTTGTGGACAAGGGAGTCAAAAAATGTTCTAAGTACTCCGCCGTGTAATAGGTTTCACTTTCGCAGTCTGAAACTATAGGACGTCCCGGAGGCACCTGGAAAGGAACACTCCACTTGGCCGGATCCTTATGGATTTTTGGTAACATATAGAACAACCTTCCCCTGGGCTCAGAAGAACCTAACAGATAGCTCTTTTGTTTTGAGTTGATAAATTCTTTTGGTGTAGACTATTTATTACTCTCTCCACGATAGGTAGGGTCTCCAAATAAATTGGTTTATTCAATTTGGCATAATATGTTTCATCATTAAGTTGTCTGTAGCCTTCCTGTAGGTATTGTTCCCTGTCCAGGATGACAACAGCACTTCCTTTGTCTGCTGGCTTCAAAATGATGTGTTTGTTTTCTTTTAGTTCCTTAAGGGCTTTGTTTCCTCTTTCAATAAATTGGGCTTAATGTGGTCTATGTGAAATTGATTATGAAAAAATTCATAGTCTGCTCTCACCAAAGTGGTTACCTGAGGTGGAAGCTGGCTCAAGGGGGAGACCAGTCAGACTTGGGTGTAAAAGGTCGGGGTTCTGATGCATCTTTATCCCCATAATGTATTGCTAATTTGAGCCTTCTGTGATATTTTTGCATGTCAAATTTGCATTGTAGAAGTAGATGTTTATTGCAGCCTATCGTGGGAATAAAGTTAAGGCCTCTGTTCAATAGGGTCAGCTGAGCAGTGGAAGGTTGGAATTTAGTAGACAAATTAATTACACCATTACTCCCCTCCCGTCTAATCGGGTTTATGGGGAGTCCCCATTTACACACTCACTCCAGTGTTGTAGCATACATTCAGCAGTATCATCTGTCCAGTGAATGTCATCTCTCTCTGTGGCAAAGTCCTCCTCGGGAGTGGGGATATGTTCTTTAAGACCTGAAATAAAGTCATTTAAATGTAGCAGAGTCTCCTTTTCTGGTTGGGGAAGGCAGAGGAAAAGTTAATCACAGGAATACGAATATCAGCTCCTGGAAATTTCTCCTGTGCCGCCCTCAGTGCCCTTTTCAGCTCTGTCACTGATACAGTCTTATCCCTCTGGGATCTGTTGTTCAGGCCAAAAGAGAGAATCATGTTGGTCACTGATCTTTCACTGGTGGCCTTCTCCAGTAAGGTCTCTGCGTGGCACCATTTGGCTCCAGGAAAACTGTCAATCTGGATGCCATCGGCTGCATATGGGGAATCCTACTGATGTTGGAGTCTCCGATGATCACTATGGATTCCTTTATGTGTAGATGCCAGTCTCTTTGTTTTCTCCGTGTGCCAGGATGTTTTGTAGGGGTGCACATCCGCTGATCCGGTGGAGCTGTCAAGGGAGGAGGGAAGATGAGGAGGAGGATGATTCTTCTACTAATCTCGTTTGGCGGGTCTGAACGCAGGATTTGAGTTTTTCCTGAACTCCACGTGGCACTCCAGAATGTGATGCTGAGTGTTGCGGTCTAGGCTCACTCGCTGCAATGTCCTCCTCTGTGTGTGTGTGGGTGGATTCATCTTCCGTGACGTCCAGAACCTCTATATCCATGATCGAAGCAGGTTGTGGTGGCTGGGTTGGAGTAGATGGATGCTCTTTAGTAGCCATTTGTGGGACTCGTTAGGAATTCTCTTATCCCTCTGCACTTTCGGCCTCGCTTCAGTGGGTTCTGTTGTTATAAGGGGATAGTGGTCATCAGTTCGTCTTCTCCTTCTTCATTCCCTCTCTCCACAAAGGGTGACCAGTCCCCTCGGATGGGGTCAGTCATCGTTGCCGCAGTGGATTTGTGCACAGTGGTGGTTGCAGGTGGGGCGTGGATCTCAGCTGAGACAGTAATAATCCGGTCCCTCTGTGGCATGATGGGTGTCATGTGCTGGTGGGCCGGCGGCGCTGTTTCAGCAGGGGGTTCTGTCGTTTTCCTCTGCGTGCCGGCAATGCTCACCTGTGGTTGTTGTTGTGACCCTGGTGGCATGTTCTGATCCAACTGCTGTGGTAGTTGTGCTCAGGTCTGCCAGCTTCGATATGATGACTGCTTGAGCCTGTTCCAGTGATTCTGGTTGAAGGCGTCGGCCCAGATTTCGTTTTGCCCAAGACGTGGCAATCTCAAAGGGGCCTTTCCAGTCATGTCTGGGAACTCAAGCAGATTATTAGTTTCCTCCTCTATACTATTATTGTAATGCTCTCTGAGGATTAGGATAGCTGTGTGGCCCAGTTCTTTGCATTACCTTCAATTAAGGACTGCGTTCTTCTAGTGGAATGGCCGGTTTGATAACAGTCATTAAATTGTGGGTTATTTTATTCAAAGACGGAGGATAAGTGTCATTTGATACATTCTTCAAGTGATGGACCGCCTTAATCAGTCTGTGAATTATACGGACCTTGGCAGAAAAGTTCGGGTCATCCGATTGTATTCTGTCTTTGGGCGGCGCAGCTCGTTCAGAACGGGTGGGTTTTGAGTAGCGATTACCTTGGGCTGGTCCCCATTCAAACTTCCGTCCCTGGTGTCGGGCCGCAGAGCGATTCGCGGCCGGCTGTTCTCTCCTCCAATTCTGGTCCGTGCTTGGAAGGGGCGATCCTCGCTGACTTGCCCCGTCCTCTAACAACTGACGCATAGGTCCTGCGGTCGTTGCGGCTTGGGTAGCTGCCGCGCCGGGCCGACCAAGGTCTGCTCGTACCGGTCGGCCAGTCGCGATCTCCCGTCGGCCTCTTCGTCGGCGTACCACGGTCCAGCTGTCATCCGTCTCCCAGGCGGGCATGTTTGAAACAGCGTCTCTTGAATCCGTTTAGCTGTGTGGTCACTACAAGCTATAATAAGTAGCGTCAAGCCACTCTCGGCTAACGGATGAGACACACTGTAGCTGTTGAAATAACTGAGTGCTTATTTTAGCGTAACTCAAAAATGCAAAAGTTAAATATACTCGCAAGCCAAAACGCGACGTTTCGGTTACAATGAACCTTCTTCAGGCTGGCTTGCAAAAGAATACAACAATATGAACAATAAAGTCCGCTACAGCGATCGTGTTGTCAGTATGGATTCTGTACAAATGCACATAGACAATTCAAACCGCACGATGTTCAAAGATTCGCGGTCCCATACACAACCAATCAGAGGAGTCTTATCTCCAGGTCAAAGGTCTTTTCTGGATGGGCTGATGTGATTGGCTGTGTCTCCGCATGGTGCATTCAGGGCCCTCAAAACAATCATGAATACATGTCCATTATAGGAGGCCGTGTTTAGGGTGCAGACCTGCACCAAGGGTTGTGCATCATTACACAGTGGCCGCAGCATAAATTACAATACAACATTGAGCAGCATGGAACATTATGTACAGAGTAATAGAAAAACAATTTTTTTCAATCCGAGGCCATGTTTGTTTGTCCATAAGAAGTCCATATCATGTCCTTGAGTTTTCAAAATTACATGTCCTTCACATATGCATTATGGAATAACAACG
>NW_020329285.1:0-38302 GCF_001858045.2 Oreochromis niloticus | reverse complement strand
TTGTAGCATACATTCAGCAGTATCATCTGTCCAGTGAATGTCATCTCTCTCTGTGGCAAAGTCCTCCTCGGGGAGTGCGGGGATATGTTCTTTAAGACCTGAAATAAAGTCATTTAAATGTAGCAGAGTCTCCTTTTCTGGTTGGGGAAGGGCAGAGGAAAAGTTAATCACAGGAATACGAATATCAGCTCCTGGAAATTTCTCCTGTGCCGCCCTCAGTGCCCTTTTCAGCTCTGTCACTGATACAGTCTTATCCCTCTGGGATCTGTTGTTCAGGCCAAAAGAGAGAATCATGTTGGTCACTGATCTTTCACTGGTGGCCTTCTCCAGTAAGGTCTCTGCGTGGCACCATTTGGCTCCAGGAAAACTGTCAATCTGGATGCCATCGGCTGCATATGGGGGAATCCTACTGATGTTGGAGTCTCCGATGATCACTATGGATTCCTTTATGTGTAGATGCCAGTCTCTTTGTTTTCTCCGTGTGCCAGGATGTTTTGTAGGGGTGCACATCCGCTGATCCGGTGGAGCTGTCAAGGGAGGAGGGGAAGATGAGGAGGAGGATGATTCTTCTACTAATCTCGTTTGGAGGCGGGTCTGAACGCAGGATTTGAGTTTTTCCTGAACTCCACGTGGCACTCCAGAATGTGATGCTGAGTGTTGCGGTCTAGGCTCACTCGCTGCAATGTCCTCCTCTGTGTGTGTGTGGGTGGATTCATCTTCCGTGACGTCCAGAACCTCTATATCCATGATCGAAGCAGGTTGTGGTGGCTGGGTTGGAGTAGATGGATGCTCTTTAGTAGCCATTTGTGGGACTCGTTAGGAATTCTCTTATCCCTCTGCACTTTCGGCCTCGCTTCAGTGGGTTCTGTTGTTATAAGGGGATAGTGGTCATCAGTTCGTCTTCTCCTTCTTCATTCCCTCTCTCCACAAAGGGTGACCAGTCCCCTCGGATGGGGTCAGTCATCGTTGCCGCAGTGGATTTGTGCACAGTGGTGGTTGCAGGTGGGGCGTGGATCTCAGCTGAGACAGTAATAATCCGGTCCCTCTGTGGCATGATGGGTGTCATGTGCTGGTGGGCCGGCGGCGCTGTTTCAGCAGGGGTTCTGTCGTTTTCCTCTGCGTGCCGGCAATGCTCACCTGTGGTTGTTGTGTTGTGACCTGGTGGCATGTTCTGATCCAACTGCTGTGGTAGTTGTGCTCAGGTCTGCCAGCTTCGATATGATGACTGCTTGAGCCTGTTCCAGTGATTCTGGTTGAAGGCGTCGGCCCAGATTTCGTTTTGCCCAAGACGTGGCAATCTCAAAGGGGCCTTTCCAGTCATGTCTGGGGAACTCAAGCAGATTATTAGTTTCCTCCTCTATACTATTATTGTAATGCTCTCTGAGGATTAGGATAGCTGTGTGGGCCCAGTTCTTTGCATTACCTTCAATTAAGGACTGCGTTCTTCTAGTGGGAATGGCCGGTTTGATAACAGTCATTAAATTGTGGGTTATTTTATTCAAAGACGGAGGATAAGTGTCATTTGATACATTCTTCAAGTGATGGACCGCCTTAATCAGTCTGTGAATTATACGGACCTTGGCAGAAAAGTTCGGGTCATCCGATTGTATTCTGTCTTTGGGCGGCGCAGCTCGTTCAGAACGGGTGGGTTTTGAGTAGCGATTACCTTGGGCTGGTCCCCATTCAAACTTCCGTCCCTGGTGTCGGGCCGCAGAGCGATTCGCGGCCGGCTGTTCTCTCCTCCAATTCTGGTCCCGTGCTTGGAAGGGGCGATCCTCGCTGACTTGCCCCGTCCTCTAACAACTGACGCATAGGTCCTGCGGTCGTTGCGGCTTGGGTAGCTGCCGCGCCGGGCCGACCAAGGTCTGCTCGTACCGGTCGGCCAGTCGCGATCTCCCCGTCGGCCTCTTCGTCGGCGTACCACGGTCCAGCTGTCATCCGTCTCCCAGGCGGGCATGTTTGAAACAGCGTCTCTTGAATCCGTTTAGCTGTGTGGTCACTACAAGCTATAATAAGTAGCGTCAAGCCACTCTCGGCTAACGGATGAGACACACTGTAGCTGTTGAAATAACTGAGTGCTTTATTTTAGCGTAACTCAAAAATGCAAAAGTTAAATATACTCGCAAGCCAAAACGCGACGTTTCGGTTACAATGAACCTTCTTCAGGCTGGCTTGCAAAAGAATACAACAATATGAACAATAAAGTCCGCTACAGCGATCGTGTTGTCAGTATGGATTCTGTACAAATGCACATAGACAATTCAAACCGCACGATGTTCAAAGATTCGCGGTCCCATACACAACCAATCAGAGGGAGTCTTATCTCCAGGTCAAAGGTCTTTTCTGGATGGGCTGATGTGATTGGCTGTGTCTCCGCATGGTGCATTCAGGGGCCCTCAAAACAATCATGAATACATGTCCATTATAGGAGGCCGTGTCTTAGGGTGCAGACCTGCACCAAGGGTTGTGCATCATTACACAGTGGCCGCAGCATAAATTACAATACAAACATTGAGCAGCATGGAACATTATGTACAGAGTAATAGAAAAACAATTTTTTTCAATCCGAGGCCATGTTTGTTTGTCCATAAGAAGTCCATATCATGTCCTTGAGTTTTCAAAATTACATGTCCTTCACATATGCATTATGGAATAACAACGGCAATAACAACCCGTCAAAGCATGTTAAATTGTTACTGGAACCAGGATACATGTCACATTAAAAGTGTTTCAGAGTGAAGACCGGGGACTCCCTGGAGTGGGTGACTAAGGGGCACGGGCCGGTTAGGGGAAACAAAGTGGAAGTTCGGTCGCCGAAGGCGGCCGGGCTTCAATGCACAGGCCTTCCTTATTCTCCACTCAGGGGTCCACGTGGGTCCCACCACAGACCTGAAAAGGGGTTGTATTCCATTTTCACACATGGATAGGGGAGGGGAGGGGAAAGGTTAGGTTTAGGGCTCAAAAAAGTAACAGCATGGGGTTTAGTGAGGTTAGGGTTAGGATAAGTTTCAGGGATGGGATGTTAAAATAATGTGTGTTAAATGGAAACAAGTAATAAGCATAATATTCATACTAGAACTAGAAACACACATATAACAAGCATATCATCACAATAGAAGTAGACACACACATATAAGCATGACTATATACATAACACCAAATCTCTGGTTTTCAGAATCCCTTTTCATTCAATCCCCTGGGATACATCGTGTTTAATCTGGCAATCCAAATCTTTTCAGCCCTCCTCCTCTGCTGGACTGACCATCTAGGATTTGATTGTATGACAGTCGCCTTAACAGATTCCCAGCCATGGGATAAAAAGTGTCTTACCAGGTACGTATGGGTGTTCTTTTTCTTTAAGATGTTGTACCTGTGCTGTGTGAATCTGGTTAACAGAGTATTGCCTGTCTCACCGACATACTGTAAACAACATTTTTTACAGGTGATCAAGTATACACAGTTTTGGATCTGGGAGTGCCTTTGCACTGTGATAAGAAGACCTCCTTATTGGAGAAGCTCCTAATCCACTTCTGGTGTTGAAAAAACTGTCCATGGTCTCTGGATTTAGGCTGAGAGAGGGGTGGCACCTTTGCCTTAACAAGGACATCAGCCAGGTTCCTGCTCCTCCTAAAGGCTGCGATGATCTTATGATCAGTCAAAATTTGGTTTTTTGAAGAAGATTCTGAAAGTGGTTCCTGATTACCCAGACCAATTTGCAAGTTGCAGGGGTATATGTCACCACCACTGGGAGAATAGGGGATACATCAATTGGTTTAGTTAGTAGAAATGATCTGAGGCATTTTCTTAAGAAGGAGCGAGAGTACCCTCTAGTGGCGAGTGCCGCAAATAGGATCTTGGTGGCCTGTTTGAAATCACTCTGCTGTGTGCAGATTCTGTGAAATCTGAGCAGTTGTGACTTAATTAGCCCAGCAAAGGTGTGCTTTGGGTGGAAACTGCTTTTAAACAGCAGGGCATGCGTGTCAGTGGGTTTAAAAAATACTTTTACATCCAATTTGTGTTCAATTAGGAAATTTGGGCCCTTGAATGTGGTGGTGTCCAGGAAATCAATCGTAGTTTTATGAATTGTGGATTTAAGTTTTATTGAGGCATTATGGCCATTTAGGGTATTCAGGAATCCCTCAAAATCCTGCTCAGAGTGATGCCATATTCCCCAAATGTCATCCAGAAATCTGTAATAATGTAGTGGTTTTTTAATACATTTGCTTAGGGCTTCAGTCTCCCATTCTGCCATAAAAATATTGGCATAAGCCGGGGCAAATTTTTTACCCATGGCTGTGCCCTTTACCTGTAAATAGAAATCCCCGTTGAATTCGAAGTCATTTCTTGTCAGGTTAATTTCCAGTAATTGTATTAATTCTTTGTCTGGTCTCTTTTTATCTGGATATTTTTGGAAAATTCGTCTAATTGAGTTAATTCCTTCTTGGATGTCAATATTTGTGTACAGGCTGTCGATATCAATAGAGAACAAGAAGGCTTCATCAGGGATTTCTATTTGTCTCACTTTGTTCACAAAATCATAAGTATCTTTTATATAGCTGGGATGTCTTGTGGACAAGGGAGTCAAAAAATGTTCTAAGTACTCCGCCGTGTAATAGGTTTCACTTTCGCAGTCTGAAACTATAGGACGTCCCGGAGGCACCTGGAAAGGAACACTCCACTTGGCCGGATCCTTATGGATTTTTGGTAACATATAGAACAACCTTCCCCTGGGCTCAGAAGAACCTAACAGATAGCTCTTTTGTTTTGAGTTGATAAATTTTTTTGGTGTAGACTATTTATTACTCTCTCCACGATAGGTAGGGTCTCCAAATAAATTGGTTTATTCAATTTGGCATAATATGTTTCATCATTAAGTTGTCTGTAGCCTTCCTGTAGGTATTGTTCCCTGTCCAGGATGACAACAGCACTTCCTTTGTCTGCTGGCTTCAAAATGATGTGTTTGTTTTCTTTTAGTTCCTTAAGGGCTTTTGTTTCCTCTTTCAATAAATTGGGCTTAATGTGGTCTATGTGAAATTGATTATGAAAAAATTCATAGTCTGCTCTCACCAAAGTGGTTACCTGAGGTGGAAGCTGGCTCAAGGGGGGAGACCAGTCAGACTTGGGTGTAAAAGGTCGGGGTTCTGATGCATCTTTATCCCCATAATGTATTGCTAATTTGAGCCTTCTGTGATATTTTTGCATGTCAAATTTGCATTGTAGAAGTAGATGTTTATTGCAGCCTATCGTGGGAATAAAGTTAAGGCCTCTGTTCAATAGGGTCAGCTGAGCAGTGGAAGGTTGGAATTTAGTAGACAAATTAATTACACATTACTCACCCCCTCCCGTCTAATCGGGTTTATGGGGAGTCCCCATTTACACACTCACTCCAGTGTTGTAGCATACATTCAGCAGTATCATCTGTCCAGTGAATGTCATCTCTCTCTGTGGCAAAGTCCTCCTCGGGAGTGCGGGGATATGTTCTTTAAGACCTGAAATAAAGTCATTTAAATGTAGCAGAGTCTCCTTTTCTGGTTGGGGAAGGGCAGAGGAAAAGTTAATCACAGGAATACGAATATCAGCTCCTGGAAATTTTCCTGTGCCGCCCTCAGTGCCCTTTTCAGCTCTGTCACTGATACAGTCTTATCCCTCTGGGATCTGTTGTTCAGGCCAAAAGAGAGAATCATGTTGGTCACTGATCTTTCACTGGTGGCCTTCTCCAGTAAGGTCTCTGCGTGGCACCATTTGGCTCCAGGAAAACTGTCAATCTGGATGCATCGGCTGCATATGGGGGAATCCTACTGATGTTGGAGTCTCCGATGATCACTATGGATTCCTTTATGTGTAGATGCCAGTCTCTTTGTTTTCTCCCGTGTGCCAGGATGTTTTGTAGGGGTGCACATCCGCTGATCCGTGGAGCTGTCAAGGGAGGAGGGGAAGATGAGGAGGAGGATGATTCTTCTACTAATCTCGTTTGGAGGCGGGTCTGAACGCAGGATTTGAGTTTTTCCTGAACTCCACGTGGCACTCCAGAATGTGATGCTGAGTGTTGCGGTCTAGGCTCACTCGCTGCAATGTCCTCCTCTGTGTGTGTGTGGGTGATTCATCTTCCGTGACGTCCAGAACCTCTATATCCATGATCGAAGCAGGTTGTGGTGGCTGGGTTGGAGTAGATGGATGCTCTTTAGTAGCCATTATGTGGACTCGTTAGGAATTCTCTTATCCCTCTGCACTTTCGGCCTCGCTTCAGTGGGTTCTGTTGTTATAAGGGGATAGTGGTCATCAGTTCGTCTTCTCCTTCTTCATTCCTCTCTCCACAAAGGGTGACCAGTCCCTCGGATGGGTCAGTCATCGTTGCCGCAGTGGATTTGTGCACAGTGGTGGTTGCAGGTGGGGCGTGGATCTCAGCTGAGACAGTAATAATCCGGTCCCTCTGTGGCATGATGGGTGTCATGTGCTGGTGGGCCGGCGGCGCTGTTTCAGCAGGGGGTTCTGTCGTTTTCCTCTGCGTGCCGGCAATGCTCACCTGTGGTTGTTGTGTTGTGACCTGGTGGCATGTTCTGATCCAACTGCTGTGGTAGTTGTGCTCAGGTCTGCCAGCTTCGATATGATGACTGCTTGAGCCTGTTCCAGTGATTCTGGTTGAAGGCGTCGGCCCAGATTTCGTTTGCCCAAGACGTGGCAATCTCAAAGGGGCCTTTCCAGTCATGTCTGGGGAACTCAAGCAGATTATTAGTTTCCTCCTCTATACTATTATTGTAATGCTCTCTGAGGATTAGGATAGCTGTGTGGGCCCAGTTCTTTGCATTACCTTCAATTAAGGACTGCGTTCTTCTAGTGGGAATGGCCGGTTTGATAACAGTCATTAAATGTGGGTTATTTTATTCAAAGACGGAGGATAAGTGTCATTTGATACATTCTTCAAGTGATGGACCGCCTTAATCAGTCTGTGAATTATACGGACCTTGGCAGAAAAGTTCGGGTCATCCGATTGTATTCTGTCTTTGGGCGGCGCAGCTCGTTCAGAACGGGTGGGTTTTGAGTAGCGATTACCTTGGCTGGTCCCATTCAAACTTCCGTCCCTGGTGTCGGGCCGCAGAGCGATTCGCGGCCGGCTGTTCTCTCCTCCAATTCTGGTCCCGTGCTTGGAAGGGGCGATCCTCGCTGATTTGCCCCGTCTCTAACAACTGACGCATAGGTCCTGCGGTCGTTGCGGCTTGGGTAGCTGCCGCGCCGGGCCGACCAAGGTCTGCTCGTACCGGTCGGCCAGTCGCGATCTCCCGTCGGCCTCTTCGTCGGCGTACCACGGTCCAGCTGTCATCCGTCTCCCAGGCGGGCATGTTTGAAACAGCGTCTCTTGAATCCGTTTAGCTGTGTGGTCACTACAAGCTATAATAAGTAGCGTCAAGCCACTCTCGGCTAACGGATGAGACACACTGTAGCTGTTGAAATAACTGAGTGCTTTATTTTAGCGTAACTCAAAAATGCAAAAGTTAAATATACTCGCAAGCCAAAACGCGACGTTTCGGTTACAATGAACCTTCTTCAGGCTGGCTTGCAAAAGAATACAACAATATGAACAATAAAGTCCGCTACAGCGATCGTGTTGTCAGTATGGATTCTGTACAAATGCACATAGACAATTCAAACCGCACGATGTTCAAAGATTCGCGGTCCCATACACAACCAATCAGAGGGAGTCTTATCTCCAGGTCAAAGGTCTTTTCTGGATGGGCTGATGTGATTGGCTGTGTCTCCGCATGGTGCATTCAGGGGCCCTCAAAACAATCATGAATACATGTCCATTATAGGAGGCCGTGTCTTAGGGTGCAGACCTGCACCAAGGGTTGTGCATCATTACACAGTGGCCGCAGCATAAATTACAATACAAACATTGAGCAGCATGGAACATTATGTACAGAGTAATAGAAAAACAATTTTTTTCAATCCGGGCCATGTTTGTTTGTCCATAAGAAGTCCATATCATGTCCTTGAGTTTTCAAAATTACATGTCCTTCACATATGCATTATGGAATAACAACGGCAATAACAACCCGTCAAAGCATGTTAAATTGTTACTGGAACCAGGATACATGTCACATTAAAAGTGTTTCAGAGTGAAGACCGGGGACTCCCTGGAGTGGGTGACTAAGGGGCACGGGCCGGTTAGGGGAAACAAAGTGGAAGTTCGGTCGCCGAAGGCGGCCGGGCTCAATGCACAGGCCTTCCTTATTCTCCACTCAGGGGTCCACGTGGGTCCCACCACAGACCTGAAAAGGGGTTGTATTCCATTTTCACACATGGATAGGGGAGGGGAGGGGAAAGGTTAGGTTTAGGGCTCAAAAAGTAACAGCATGGGGTTTAGTGAGGTTAGGGTTAGGATAAGTTTCAGGGATGGGATGTTAAAATAATGTGTGTTAAATGGAAACAAGTAATAAGCATAATATTCATACTAGAACTAGAAACACACATATAACAAGCATATCATCACAATAGAAGTAGACACACACATATAAGCATGACTATATACATAACACCAAATCTCTGGTTTTCAGAATCCCTTTTCATTCAATCCCCTGGGATACATCGTGTTTAATCTGGCAATCCAAATCTTTTCAGCCCTCCTCCTCTGCTGGACTGACCATCTAGGATTTGATTGTATGACAGTCGCCTTAACAGATTCCCAGCCATGGGATAAAAAGTGTCTTACCAGGTACGTATGGGTGTTCTTTTTCTTTAAGATGTTGTACCTGTGCTGTGTGAATCTGGTTAACAGAGTATTGCCTGTCTCACCGACATACTGTAAACAACATTTTTTACAGGTGATCAAGTATACACAGTTTTTGGATCTGGGAGTGCCTTTGCACTGTGATAAGAAGACCTCCTTATTGGAGAAGCTCCTAATCCACTTCTGTGTTGAAAAAACTGTCCATGGTCTCTGGATTTAGGCTGAGAGAGGGGTGGCACCTTTGCCTTAACAAGGACATCAGCCAGGTTCCTGCTCCTCCTAAAGGCTGCGATGATCTTATGATCAGTCAAAATTTGGTTTTTTTGAAGAAGATTCTGAAAGTGGTTCCTGATTACCCAGACCAATTTGCAAGTTGCAGGGGTATATGTCACCACCACTGGGAGAATAGGGGATACATCAATTGGTTTAGTTAGTAGAAATGATCTGAGGCATTTTCTTAAGAAGGAGCGAGAGTACCCTCTAGTGGCGAGTGCCGCAAATAGGATCTTGGTGGCCTGTTTGAAATCACTCTGCTGTGTGCAGATTCTGTGAAATCTGAGCAGTTGTGACTTAATTAGCCCAGCAAAGGTGTGCTTTGGGTGGAAACTGCTTTTAAACAGCAGGGCATGCGTGTCAGTGGGTTTAAAAAATACTTTTACATCCAATTTGTGTTCAATTAGGAAATTTGGGCCTTGAATGTGGTGGTGTCCAGGAAATCAATCGTAGTTTTATGAATTGTGGATTTAAGTTTTATTGAGGCATTATGGCCATTTAGGGTATTCAGGAATCCCTCAAATCCTGCTCAGAGTGATGCCATATTCCCAATGTCATCCAGAAATCTGTAATAATGTAGTGGTTTTTTAATACATTTGCTTAGGGCTTCAGTCTCCCATTCTGCCATAAAAATATTGCATAAGCCGGGGCAAATTTTTTACCCATGGCTGTGCCCTTTACCTGTAAATAGAAATCCCCGTTGAATTCGAAGTCATTTCTTGTCAGGTTAATTTCCAGTAATTGTATTAATTCTTTGTCTGGTCTCTTTTTATCTGGATATTTTTGGAAAATTCGTCTAATTGAGTTAATTCCTTCTTGGATGTCAATATTTGTGTACAGGCTGTCGATATCAATAGAGAACAAGAAGGCTTCATCAGGGATTTCTATTTGTCTCACTTTGTTCACAAATCATAAGTATCTTTTATATAGCTGGGATGTCTTGTGGACAAGGGAGTCAAAAAATGTTCTAAGTACTCCGCCGTGTAATAGGTTTCACTTTCGCAGTCTGAAACTATAGGACGTCCCGGAGGCACCTGGAAAGGAACACTCCACTTGGCCGGATCCTTATGGATTTTTGGTAACATATAGAACAACCTTCCCCTGGGCTCAGAAGAACCTAACAGATAGCTCTTTTGTTTTGAGTTGATAAATTTCTTTGGTGTAGACTATTTATTACTCTCTCCACGATAGGTAGGGTCTCCAAATAAATTGGTTTATTCAATTTGGCATAATATGTTTCATCATTAAGTTGTCTGTAGCCTTCCTGTAGGTATTGTTCCCTGTCCAGGATGACAACAGCACTTCCTTTGTCTGCTGGCTTCAAAATGATGTGTTTGTTTTCTTTTAGTTCCTTAAGGGCTTTTGTTTCCTCTTTCAATAAATTGGGCTTAATGTGGTCTATGTGAAATTGATTATGAAAAAATTCATAGTCTGCTCTCACCAAAGTGGTTACCTGAGGTGGAAGCTGGCTCAAGGGGGGAGACCAGTCAGACTTGGGTGTAAAAGGTCGGGGTTCTGATGCATCTTTATCCCCATAATGTATTGCTAATTTGAGCCTTCTGTGATATTTTTGCATGTCAAATTTGCATTGTAGAAGTAGATGTTTATTGCAGCCTATCGTGGGAATAAAGTTAAGGCCTCTGTTCAATAGGGTCAGCTGAGCAGTGGAAGGTTGGAATTTAGTAGACAAATTAATTACACCATTACTCACCCCCTCCCGTCTAATCGGGTTTATGGGGAGTCCCCATTTACACACTCACTCCAGTGTTGTAGCATACATTCAGCAGTATCATCTGTCCAGTGAATGTCATCTCTCTCTGTGGCAAAGTCCTCCTCGGGGAGTGCGGGGATATGTTCTTTAAGACCTGAAATAAAGTCATTTAAATGTAGCAGAGTCTCCTTTTCTGGTTGGGGAAGGGCAGAGGAAAAGTTAATCACAGGAATACGAATATCAGCTCCTGGAAATTTCTCCTGTGCCGCCCTCAGTGCCCTTTTCAGCTCTGTCACTGATACAGTCTTATCCCTCTGGGATCTGTTGTTCAGGCCAAAAGAGAGAATCATGTTGGTCACTGATCTTTCACTGGTGGCCTTCTCCAGTAAGGTCTCTGCGTGGCACCATTTGGCTCCAGGAAAACTGTCAATCTGGATGCCATCGGCTGCATATGGGGGAATCCTACTGATGTTGGAGTCTCCGATGATCACTATGGATTCCTTTATGTGTAGATGCCAGTCTCTTTGTTTTCTCCGTGTGCCAGGATGTTTTGTAGGGGTGCACATCCGCTGATCCGGTGGAGCTGTCAAGGGAGGAGGGGAAGATGAGGAGGAGGATGATTCTTCTACTAATCTCGTTGGAGGCGGGTCTGAACGCAGGATTTGAGTTTTTCCTGAACTCCACGTGGCACTCCAGAATGTGATGCTGAGTGTTGCGGTCTAGGCTCACTCGCTGCAATGTCCTCCTCTGTGTGTGTGTGGGTGGATTCATCTTCCGTGACGTCCAGAACCTCTATATCCATGATCGAAGCAGGTTGTGGTGGCTGGGTTGGAGTAGATGGATGCTCTTTAGTAGCCATTATGTGGGACTCGTTAGGAATTCTCTATCCCTCTGCACTTTCGGCCTCGCTTCAGTGGGTTCTGTTGTTATAAGGGGGATAGTGGTCATCAGTTCGTCTTCTCCTTCTTCATTCCCTCTCTCCACAAAGGGTGACCAGTCCCCTCGGATGGGGTCAGTCATCGTTGCCGCAGTGGATTTGTGCACAGTGGTGGTTGCAGGTGGGGCGTGGATCTCAGCTGAGACAGTAATAATCCGGTCCCTCTGTGGCATGATGGGTGTCATGTGCTGGTGGGCCGGCGGCGCTGTTTCAGCAGGGGGTTCTGTCGTTTTCCTCTGCGTGCCGGCAATGCTCACCTGTGGTTGTTGTGTTGTGACCCTGGTGGCATGTTCTGATCCAACTGCTGTGGTAGTTGTGCTCAGGTCTGCCAGCTTCGATATGATGACTGCTTGAGCCTGTTCCAGTGATTCTGGTTGAAGGCGTCGGCCCAGATTTCGTTTTGCCCAAGACGTGGCAATCTCAAAGGGGCCTTTCCAGTCATGTCTGGGGAACTCAAGCAGATTATTAGTTTCCTCCTCTATACTATTATTGTAATGCTCTCTGAGGATTAGGATAGCTGTGTGGGCCCAGTTCTTTGCATTACCTTCAATTAAGGACTGCGTTCTTCTAGTGGGAATGGCCGGTTTGATAACAGTCATTAAATTGTGGGTTATTTTATTCAAAGACGGAGGATAAGTGTCATTTGATACATTCTTCAAGTGATGGACCGCCTTAATCAGTCTGTGAATTATACGGACCTTGGCAGAAAAGTTCGGGTCATCCGATTGTATTCTGTCTTTGGGCGGCGCAGCTCGTTCAGAACGGGTGGGTTTTGAGTAGCGATTACCTTGGGCTGGTCCCCATTCAAACTTCCGTCCCTGGTGTCGGGCCGCAGAGCGATTCGCGGCCGGCTGTTCTCTCCTCCAATTCTGGTCCCGTGCTTGGAAGGGGCGATCCTCGCTGATTTGCCCCCGTCCTCTAACAACTGACGCATAGGTCCTGCGGTCGTTGCGGCTTGGGTAGCTGCCGCGCCGGGCCGACCAAGGTCTGCTCGTACCGGTCGGCCAGTCGCGATCTCCCCGTCGGCCTCTTCGTCGGCGTACCACGGTCCAGCTGTCATCCGTCTCCCAGGCGGGCATGTTTGAAACAGCGTCTCTTGAATCCGTTTAGCTGTGTGGTCACTACAAGCTATAATAAGTAGCGTCAAGCCACTCTCGGCTAACGGATGAGACACACTGTAGCTGTTGAAATAACTGAGTGCTTTATTTTAGCGTAACTCAAAAATGCAAAAGTTAAATATACTCGCAAGCCAAAACGCGACGTTTCGGTTACAATGAACCTTCTTCAGGCTGGCTTGCAAAAGAATACAACAATATGAACAATAAAGTCCGCTACAGCGATCGTGTTGTCAGTATGGATTCTGTACAAATGCACATAGACAATTCAAACCGCACGATGTTCAAAGATTCGCGGTCCCATACACAACCAATCAGAGGGAGTCTTATCTCCAGGTCAAAGGTCTTTTCTGGATGGGCTGATGTGATTGGCTGTGTCTCCGCATGGTGCATTCAGGGGCCCTCAAAACAATCATGAATACATGTCCATTATAGGAGGCCGTGTCTTAGGGTGCAGACCTGCACCAAGGGTTGTGCATCATTACACAGTGGCCGCAGCATAAATTACAATACAAACATTGAGCAGCATGGAACATTATGTACAGAGTAATAGAAAAACAATTTTTTTCAATCCGGGGCCATGTTTGTTTGTCCATAAGAAGTCCATATCATGTCCTTGAGTTTTCAAATTACATGTCCTTCACATATGCATTATGGAATAACAACGGCAATAACAACCCGTCAAAGCATGTTAAATTGTTACTGGAACCAGGATACATGTCACATTAAAAGTGTTTCAGAGTGAAGACCGGGGACTCCCTGGAGTGGGTGACTAAGGGGCACGGGCCGGTTAGGGGAAACAAAGTGGAAGTTCGGTCGCCGAAGGCGGCCGGGCTTCAATGCACAGGCCTTCCTTATTCTCCACTCAGGGGTCCACGTGGGTCCCACCACAGACCTGAAAAGGGTTGTATTCCATTTTCACACATGGATAGGGGAGGGGAGGGGAAAGGTTAGGTTTAGGGCTCAAAAAAGTAACAGCATGGGGTTTAGTGAGGTTAGGGTTAGGATAAGTTTCAGGGATGGGATGTTAAAATAATGTGTGTTAAATGGAAACAAGTAATAAGCATAATATTCATACTAGAACTAGAAACACACATATAACAAGCATATCATCACAATAGAAGTAGACACACACATATAAGCATGACTATATACATAACACCAAATCTCTGGTTTTCAGAATCCCTTTTCATTCAATCCCCTGGGATACATCGTGTTTAATCTGGCAATCCAAATCTTTTCAGCCCTCCTCCTCTGCTGGACTGACCATCTAGGATTTGATTGTATGACAGTCGCCTTAACAGATTCCCAGCCATGGGATAAAAAGTGTCTTACCAGGTACGTATGGGTGTTCTTTTTCTTTAAGATGTTGTACCTGTGCTGTGTGAATCTGGTTAACAGAGTATTGCCTGTCTCACCGACATACTGTAAACAACATTTTTTACAGGTGATCAAGTATACACAGTTTTTGGATCTGGGAGTGCCTTTGCACTGTGATAAGAAGACCTCCTTATTGGAGAAGCTCCTAATCCACTTCTGGTGTTGAAAAAACTGTCCATGGTCTCTGGATTTAGGCTGAGAGAGGGGTGGCACCTTTGCCTTAACAAGGACATCAGCCAGGTTCCTGCTCCTCCTAAAGGCTGCGATGATCTTATGATCAGTCAAAATTTGGTTTTTTTGAAGAAGATTCTGAAAGTGGTTCCTGATTACCCAGACCAATTTGCAAGTTGCAGGGGTATATGTCACCACCACTGGGAGAATAGGGGATACATCAATTGGTTTAGTTAGTAGAAATGATCTGAGGCATTTTCTTAAGAAGGAGCGAGAGTACCCTCTAGTGGCGAGTGCCGCAAATAGGATCTTGGTGGCCTGTTTGAAATCACTCTGCTGTGTGCAGATTCTGTGAAATCTGAGCAGTTGTGACTTAATTAGCCCAGCAAAGGTGTGCTTTGGGTGGAAACTGCTTTTAAACAGCAGGGCATGCGTGTCAGTGGGTTTAAAAAATACTTTTACATCCAATTTGTGTTCAATTAGGAAATTTGGGCCCTTGAATGTGGTGGTGTCCAGGAAATCAATCGTAGTTTTATGAATTGTGGATTTAAGTTTTATTGAGGCATTATGGCCATTTAGGGTATTCAGGAATCCCTCAAAATCCTGCTCAGAGTGATGCCATATTCCCCAAATGTCATCCAGAAATCTGTAATAATGTAGTGGTTTTTTAATACATTTGCTTAGGGCTTCAGTCTCCCATTCTGCCATAAAAATATTGGCATAAGCCGGGGCAAATTTTTTACCCATGGCTGTGCCCTTTACCTGTAAATAGAAATCCCCGTTGAATTCGAAGTCATTTCTTGTCAGGTTAATTTCCAGTAATTGTATTAATTCTTTGTCTGGTCTCTTTTTATCTGGATATTTTTGGAAAATTCGTCTAATTGAGTTAATTCCTTCTTGGATGTCAATATTTGTGTACAGGCTGTCGATATCAATAGAGAACAAGAAGGCTTCATCAGGGATTTCTATTTGTCTCACTTTGTTCACAAAATCATAAGTATCTTTTATATAGCTGGGATGTCTTGTGGACAAGGGAGTCAAAAAATGTTCTAAGTACTCCGCCGTGTAATAGGTTTCACTTTCGCAGTCTGAAACTATAGGACGTCCCGGAGGCACCTGGAAAGGAACACTCCACTTGGCCGGATCCTTATGGATTTTTGGTAACATATAGAACAACCTTCCCCTGGGCTCAGAAGAACCTAACAGATAGCTCTTTTGTTTTGAGTTGATAAATTTCTTTTGGTGTAGACTATTTATTACTCTCTCCACGATAGGTAGGGTCTCCAAATAAATTGGTTTATTCAATTTGGCATAATATGTTTCATCATTAAGTTGTCTGTAGCCTTCCTGTAGGTATTGTTCCCTGTCCAGGATGACAACAGCACTTCCTTTGTCTGCTGGCTTCAAAATGATGTGTTTGTTTTCTTTTAGTTCCTTAAGGGCTTTTGTTTCCTCTTTCAATAAATTGGGCTTAATGTGGTCTATGTGAAATTGATTATGAAAAAATTCATAGTCTGCTCTCACCAAAGTGGTTACCTGAGGTGGAAGCTGGCTCAAGGGGGGAGACCAGTCAGACTTGGGTGTAAAAGGTCGGGGTTCTGATGCATCTTTATCCCCATAATGTATTGCTAATTTGAGCCTTCTGTGATATTTTTGCATGTCAAATTTGCATTGTAGAAGTAGATGTTTATTGCAGCCTATCGTGGGAATAAAGTTAAGGCCTCTGTTCAATAGGGTCAGCTGAGCAGTGGAAGGTTGGAATTTAGTAGACAAATTAATTACACCATTACTCACCCCCTCCCGTCTAATCGGGTTTATGGGGAGTCCCCATTTACACACTCACTCCAGTGTTGTAGCATACATTCAGCAGTATCATCTGTCCAGTGAATGTCATCTCTCTCTGTGGCAAAGTCCTCCTCGGGGAGTGCGGGGATATGTTCTTTAAGACCTGAAATAAAGTCATTTAAATGTAGCAGAGTCTCCTTTTCTGGTTGGGGAAGGGCAGAGGAAAAGTTAATCACAGGAATACGAATATCAGCTCCTGGAAATTTCTCCTGTGCCGCCCTCAGTGCCCTTTTCAGCTCTGTCACTGATACAGTCTTATCCCTCTGGGATCTGTTGTTCAGGCCAAAAGAGAGAATCATGTTGGTCACTGATCTTTCACTGGTGGCCTTCTCCAGTAAGGTCTCTGCGTGGCACCATTTGGCTCCAGGAAAACTGTCAATCTGGATGCCATCGGCTGCATATGGGGGAATCCTACTGATGTTGGAGTCTCCGATGATCACTATGGATTCCTTTATGTGTAGATGCCAGTCTCTTTGTTTTCTCCGTGTGCCAGGATGTTTTGTAGGGGTGCACATCCGCTGATCCGGTGGAGCTGTCAAGGGAGGAGGGGAAGATGAGGAGGAGGATGATTCTTCTACTAATCTCGTTTGGAGGCGGGTCTGAACGCAGGATTTGAGTTTTTCCTGAACTCCACGTGGCACTCCAGAATGTGATGCTGAGTGTTGCGGTCTAGGCTCACTCGCTGCAATGTCCTCCTCTGTGTGTGTGTGGGTGGATTCATCTTCCGTGACGTCCAGAACCTCTATATCCATGATCGAAGCAGGTTGTGGTGGCTGGGTTGGAGTAGATGGATGCTCTTTAGTAGCCATTATGTGGGACTCGTTAGGAATTCTCTTATCCCTCTGCACTTTCGGCCTCGCTTCAGTGGGTTCTGTTGTTATAAGGGGGATAGTGGTCATCAGTTCGTCTTCTCCTTCTTCATTCCCTCTCTCCACAAAGGGTGACCAGTCCCCTCGGATGGGGTCAGTCATCGTTGCCGCAGTGGATTTGTGCACAGTGGTGGTTGCAGGTGGGGCGTGGATCTCAGCTGAGACAGTAATAATCCGGTCCCTCTGTGGCATGATGGGTGTCATGTGCTGGTGGGCCGGCGGCGCTGTTTCAGCAGGGGGTTCTGTCGTTTTCCTCTGCGTGCCGGCAATGCTCACCTGTGGTTGTTGTGTTGTGACCCTGGTGGCATGTTCTGATCCAACTGCTGTGGTAGTTGTGCTCAGGTCTGCCAGCTTCGATATGATGACTGCTTGAGCCTGTTCCAGTGATTCTGGTTGAAGGCGTCGGCCCAGATTTCGTTTTGCCCAAGACGTGGCAATCTCAAAGGGGCCTTTCCAGTCATGTCTGGGGAACTCAAGCAGATTATTAGTTTCCTCCTCTATACTATTATTGTAATGCTCTCTGAGGATTAGGATAGCTGTGTGGGCCCAGTTCTTTGCATTACCTTCAATTAAGGACTGCGTTCTTCTAGTGGGAATGGCCGGTTAGGGTTAGGGTTAGGGATTAGGAATGTGAGCTTTCGTTATTCCATATCTACGGTTAAAGTGCACTGGCAAACAGAGGTCCGTAAGTCTCCACCCCATTATTCCTGCATCCCCTGTACTTTATGACTTCTGTTCTCTACCATATCTCTTAGTGGGTCTTTTAATTGACTTATATTTCATTATATATTAGAAACATAAACATATTATATGCTTCTTTTCCCCATTTCATCTAAAAAAGGAAGGGGAAAAAAAAGGAATCCATTCATTTATATTTTAAATCACACACCATCACCCTTTCCTACAGAAGTTAATCAGCTCACAGTGCTCTTATATACAGTGTAATTGTTAAGTAAGTCATGCCTAGGAGGGAGATAGTGACTAAATAGATTCCACAAGATATATACATTCATATAATATGATTTGTATTTCAACCATACTTATTGTTAATCATCAAATTATTTACAAGGATCTTATTGCTGTTTTTAATATCTCTTTCCCCACAAGTAACAAAATTGTCGACCTCCATTTAGAGGTCATGACCTTTAAAACCAAAATTCCTACCATCTAAGGAAATATTATGGTTCAGGTCCTTATGCTAAGGTAAGTTTAATTTATTTTTTTTTTTTTTTTTTTTTTTTTTTTTTTTTTTTTTTTTTTTTTTTTTTTTTTTTTTTTTGTGGAGGGAGAAACACACCAATTTACAAGATCATTGCAATGTTATGTATATAAGTTGACCCCAGAAACATACAGTAAAATTAAATTAGTACTAATCATTTAAACACTCTATCACATCTCTGCAGTATGAATCACTTTATTCTCATACCAAAAAAAAGGACATCAGATAGCCTATCAATATCACACTATTATCGCAAATTTAAACCATAAGGAAATCTGCTGTTCAATCTCCCAATCCACAGCTCCTCATGTCTCCTCCTTTGTCCCTCCGTCCATGTTGCACAGGATTGTATCCCCAGGATGCCCAGGGAGTTCAACGGGTGTACGTGGAAGTGTTGGACCAAGAGAGTGTGTAATCTGCCTTCCCCAATGCTGTAAAGGTGTTGTTTTAACCTCTCTGCGAGAGTTTGGCCGGTTTCCCCAACATACATCAGAGAACACTGTTTGCAGATAATGCAATACACTATGTTTTTGCTGGTGGGCCTAAATCTTTCCAAGATTGGCGCTCCAGCACCACCGTGTGGGTTAAATAGGTATTGCCTCGGATTTAAAAAATGCTGTTCTAAGCTCCGTTTCCTCCCCTGCCAGTGGCCCCCGAGTTTTGTTCGGACCAGCATCTCTCTCAAATTTTTATTCTTACGATTGGCTGTTATCACTCTACAATTATGAAAAGGCTCTCTATCGGCCAGGAGACTATTGAAATTCATTTTAAAGGTGCTATTTAAAGGTAAGTATGGAATAGAATACATTGTGATCAAAGGCAAAATTTCCTTTTCCTCTTCCCCCCCAACTCGTTCTTGTTCAGTTACCCGGGATGATGTCAATCTCTCCGATCTGGATCTTAACTCCATTAGAGTCTTTCTCTTGATGGCTCTCAAAAATCTATCCGAGTATCCTCTCCTTCTGAGGCTTTGGAACAGGACAGTGATGGATTTTTGGAGGTCTGTTTCACGGGAGGAAATTCTGTAAAACCTAATAATTTGTGACTTTACAATTCCTCTAAATGTATGTTTAGGATGATAACTCGCCTTATGGAGAAGTGCGTGAGTGTCAGTTGGTTTAAAATACACTCTAGTGAGTATCCTCTTCTGTTGTTCATTTACCTGTTCAAAAAAAACTGTTGTGTCTAAGAAGTTTACTTCATTCAAATCCAATATGTATTTTACCTTTATCGACGCATGATGGCTGTTTAAAACGTTAATAAAGTCTACAAATTCTTCCTTGCTGTGGGTCCAGGCCCCTATGATGTCATCTAGAAACCTGAGGTAAAAGATCGGTTTATAGCGGCATTTTTCAAGAGCACCTGTTTCCCACTCGCTCATATACAGATTAGCGTAGGAAGGGGCATACCTGTGCCCCATCGCTGTGCCCTCTATCTGTAAATATCGATTGCCGTTAAACTGAAAGTCATTACATCTCAGACAGAGCTCCAAGAGTTGTAAAATTTCTTCATCTGGTCTCTGGGCATCCGGGTTCCTCCTAAAGACATTCTGCACCGTATTTAGACCTAAATCTGTGTTGATATTTGTGTACAGACTCTCAATGTCAATGGTGAATAACAAGGCGTTGCTGGGTAGCACTCTCTCTCTAATTATCTCCAGAAAATGATAAGTGTCCTTTAAATAGCTTGAATGTTTAGTGGAGAGGGGGCCTAGGAAATAATCTATGTACATAGATACATTGTAGGTGACACTGCTGCAGTCCGATACTATGGGTCTACCTGATGGCACCAGATGTGGTATTGGCCAACTCCCCGGTTCTTTATGGATTTTGGGGAGCAAGTAAAATTGCCTCTCACGGGGGGAGGTTGGCCCAAACAAAAAATCCCGCTGTTTCGCAGTAATGTATTTTTGGTAATATAACCGGTTGATAATATTGTAGATTTGATTCTGGGATGTTTTCTGTAAACTCTCCCGTATGGGCTTGTAATACTTTGTATTTGCAAGTTGTCTATGCGCCTCCCACACATATTGCTGTTTGTCCATAATGACAATTTTGCTCCCTTTATCCGCAGGTTTAATGACAATGTTTCTGTTTTTCTGCAGCTCCCTAATTATTTCTCTCTCCTCCTCGGCTTGTACCCTCCCCCCTGCACTCTCGGAAGAAATTGATGGAAAGTTTGAATATCTGACCTTATAAGCTCCCGCACTTCACCCCCAATCTGCTCCCACGTTGGCTCCCAATGGGAAGGTAAGGTGAATTTTGCCTCTATTTTACTCTTATTATTATTGTTCTTGTTATTGTATTGTGAAAAATAATCCATTAATTTAATTCTTCTATGATATAAATGAAGATCTCTCCGTAACTCGAGTCTATCGTGTGTATTTGGGATCGGTATATAGGTCAGGCCCCGTTCCAATAAGCACACTTGCTGTTGTGTGGGACGAAACAGTTCAGATAAATTCAGAACATTGCAATCCGAATCCCATGATAAATCAGCAGAGGGCCCCCTTTCCCATCTAGGATGAATATCTATTAAAAATCCAAATGTAGCTGTTCACACCAGTTAGTAATTATATGTCTCGCTGTATCTTGTGTCCAATGAATATTGTCCCCGACAGTCCTGAAATGATCCTCAGGAAGCGGGTTCAAAACTAAAAATCGTTCAGCCGCAAAGCTGTTAATGAAATTCAGATTTCGTTGTTGTTCCTTTGGGAGTGAAGGCGAAAAGTTTATTAAAGGAAAAAACACATCGGCATTTGGGAAGACAGATTTTGCTTTTTTATAGAGCATTCTTAGTTGTTTAATAGAGGTTTTCTCTGCATCCTGGTCCCTATTGTTAATTCCTACTGACAAGATTACTAGTTTAATGTTTGAATGAATGGGCGTCTTTTCCAAAATCTGGAGAAAATGATAAAACGAGGCTCCCGGGTAGCTATCGATTTGAATGTTATCATTACTATGAGCTGGTATGCGGTTCAAGTTAGAGTCTCCGAGGAACCAAATCGGCCGAGTCCCACAGAACACCCAGTCCACAATCTTCCTACCTTTCCTGGCTTTATGGTAAGTTGGACGGTATCCGTTTATAAGTGGCTGCTTATCTGTGGCTATTTGTCCCTCACTTTCCTCTGTTGCAGGAGCAGCACCCCGGGAGGAACCAGGTGTGGCTGGAGCAGCGGCCAGATGGTGATTTTTGGGCTCAGATGAGGTCTCTGTAACTTGGTGTTTGGCCACACTGTGGTTAACGGACCCCTCATCATCATGTTAGTTTTGTTTCCCACAACCTTTGTTTGGCCGCTTCCACTCCTTTCGCCTTTGGGATTTGAATCCAAATTTTGAGTCCCCCCAGGGAGTGCTCCTGCATTATCAGCCAAGGTTCGGGTGACCGAGGAATAGGTCTTGTTAAAAGGCCGTAACTCGTCACTGCAGGTCTGAATTTCTGGACTGGCCTGTAATACGGACACATTAGAAAGCACATTTTTAGTATGATGGAACGAATGAGATTTGGTTACCGTAGATTGACTTCCCTGTCTCTCAGGTCTAACATATATTTCACTCTTATTTGTTCTATTAGGTTTTCTCCAGGTTGTTTTGGGCTGAACAAAATCGTCATCTACCTGGGAGGCCGGTGGTCCGACCTCTGCCTGCCCTAGTCTCTTCTCCTCCTTAAACCCAGTACTGGGCGAGAAGTGGAGGGGGGACAAAGAGGATCGCGAGGCGGACGCGGCGGTACAAGAAGCCCATTAACTGTCGGTTCTGGATCCCGAACGGGACCAGTCTCCTGGTCGACATTATCGGAGTCAATAGGAGAAATCACTCGATTTGTTTGGGTGATGTCTCCAAGTTTAATGAACTGTGGTGCTGGCACAGAATCATCTAACAACGGAGTGGATTGTGATTCTCGGACTGTAAGATTCCCCGTGACCTGAACTGCAGGGTAGAGGGACGTCCGATTCAATCTATTCACTTGACTTAAAGGTGGAAATTCCTCCTCGTTGTCTAAAAGCAATTCCTCTGCTGTTTCTTCTTCAAAGGAATCTACTTCTGATGAGGGGGCAGAGATAACTGAACCCTCCAAATTATCAGTGAGTAGGGATCTGACTGCTTCCAGTGTGCCCGCAGCTAATCTAGCTTTATAGCGTTTTTTCAACCAGTTTTCTGCTACCTGAAAAGCTGTATCATTATATGTTGTGTGACCGTGATTTGCAATGATTGCACCGTAATGATCTTGTAGTATAGACAGGCTGTTCTGCAGCCATGTTTGCGTGTTACTTTCCACAGCCTCTCTGAGTTCCTCCGTGGGGGAGGAAGGTCTGATAAATGCAGTGAGTTTTAGTACTTGTCTCCTCATTCCCTTAGGGGGAGTCTGAGTTAAAATTGCTTTGTCGATAATGTGTTTATGATGTATGGCCTGCATTAACTTGAAATAACTTTTCGCCACCTGTCTGACATGTACATTTAACGGTTGGTAAACAATTTGACGATCACGACGTGGGTTAATTTGTCCCCCCTCTCCCTCCCCTCCCCTCCTCTGAATATTATTGTGGTGTTTTCTGGCAGATGGGTTCCTTCTAACCTCCGCTGGGAAGCTGGATTGGGCCACCTGGAACCTGTTGGAAAAGTCCATTGGTCAGTATAGAGGCTTACCTGTATTTAGGCCTCAGGTTTGCTTCACTCCAAGTCTTCAGTGGCTTCTAGCCTGGGTGCTGCATCCATAAAATCCCTGGGTGGAAAAGGTCTGAAACACTCTGTTTAGAGGGTCACAAACAATTCAAAGATCCTCCAGTCCAAGAAATCCCTCTAAAAGTCCAAGATTTTAATTAGAGTCCATGCTCTCTGTATAACTTCTCCTCTTTTCTGTGAACAGAGTCTTAACAAAAAGAGGAAAAAGAAGGTCCTGGTCCAGAGTTTTTAACTCTCAAACAGCAAAGTGTAGCGCAAACAGGCTTCTCTACAAGGCAAGGCCTCACTGACATACTAAAAACCAATTGTTTATTAATCAATTTAGAAAAATATTTAAAATCAATTAAGGACAAAAAAAGGAGTCCAATAAAATCAAATTTCTTAAAGTCAAAGGGTTAGAGTAAGCTTAACACCCTTTAAGACCACTAATTTATTCAAAAAAAAGGCTCCGTTTGGGCCCAATCCAACTTCTATCCCTAACGTTTCGCAGCCTGCTGCTGCTTCATCAGAGGGAGTCACAGCGGGGAGTGAACAGGTGTGTTAATGAAGGTCCCGGAGGTGGGAACATAGTCCCACCCCAGGAGCCCATTGGTTCATACCGCTCTGGATGTTACTTAGGTGTCCCATCTGCCTGAGTGAAATAGGAGAAAAAAGGACAAAAAAGAAAATTATAAAGAAAAAAATAAAAGCTTATCAATTACTGGGTGAGGGAGTGAGGGCCCGTGAGGGAATCTTGGGACTGTCGCGGGCTAATGGGGAGAACCCGACACCGGGTACCATCCGGAGCAGGAACGTGATATGGAAAAATAAAAAATTATAAATAAAATATAACAAAAGAGGGGTCATCTTCTATCAGATCCCCAACTGGAATTAACTGCTGAGGTGAAATATGTATCATTCAAAATCCATTCTAAAAATAAAAGAAGACAAGGAAAAAAGAAAAAAAGAAGAGGAAGAGAGGGGGGAAGAAGGGAGGAGAAGAGACACACACCTCCCTATCTGTTATAATAAACTTCTGGTTAAGGTCAGGTGTAGTGCTCTGAAATTTGTCCACCTAGACTGTGCAACATGAAGGAGGGGTTAAAAACCAAGAGGGGAAGAGAATCTTTATTTCTCTATAACCTCTGGTTAAGGTTAGGGTAAATTGTCCCTGGTAGGGTTTATTTCTCCTAGATGGCAAGAGGAGGAGGAAGAAGAGGAGCCGAGGGGAGACAGCATCTCCCCATATCTGCTGTTTAAAGATCCTTGGTTAAGGTTAGGGTTCAATGTATTTTTGGTAGGGTAATTCCCTTCCATCTATCACATCACTAAAACCCTCCATGATTCCTTATAAAGAGCCAATCTAAAATGTAGGTTGATTAAGACTCTATATATTGCTATCTCTGTCATCATGAGCAGATTATGTGTCACTAATTGTGTTCATAAGAGAAAGTCCATATACTTTAAGGGTCAGGTGGGGAGAGCTCGGACCTCTGGCATCTGGCTAGGTTAGGGATTAGGAATGTGAGCTTTCGTTATTCCATATCTACGGTTAAAGTGCACTGGCAAACAGAGGTCCGTAAGTCTCCACCCCATTATTCCTGCATCCCCTGTACTTTATGACTTCTGTTCTCTACCATATCTCTTAGTGGGTCTTTTAATTGACTTATATTTCATTATATATTAGAAACATAAACATATTATATGCTTCTTTTCCCCATTTCATCTAAAAAAGGAAGGGAAAAAAAAGGAATCCATTCATTTATATTTTAAATCACACACCATCACCCTTTCCTACAGAAGTTAATCAGCTCACAGTGCTCTTATATACAGTGTAATTGTTAAGTAAGTCATGCCTAGGAGGGAGATAGTGACTAAATAGATTCCACAAGATATATACATTCATATAATATGATTTGTATTTCAACCATACTTATTGTTAATCATCAAATTATTTACAAGGATCTTATTGCTGTTTTTAATATCTCTTTCCCCACAGGTAACAAAATTGTCGACCTCCATTTAGAGGTCATGACCTTTAAAACCAAAATTCCTACCATCTAAGGAAATATTATGGTTCAGGTCCTTATGCTAAGGTAAGTTTAATATATTTTTTTTTTTTTTTTTTTTTTTTTTTTTTTTTTTTTTTTTTTTTTTTTTTTTGTGGAGGGAGAAACACACCAATTTACAAGATCATTGCAATGTTATGTATATAAGTTGACCCCAGAAACATACAGTAAAATTAAATTAGTACTAATCATTTAAACACTCTATCACATCTCTGCAGTATGAATCACTTTATTCTCATACCAAAAAAAAGGACATCAGATAGCCTATCAATATCACACTATTATCGCAAATTTAAACCATAAGGAAATCTGCTGTTCAATCTCCCAATCCACAGCTCCTCATGTCTCCTCCTTTGTCCCTCCGTCCATGTTGCACAGGATTGTATCCCCAGGATGCCCAGGGAGTTCAACGGGTGTACGTGGAAGTGTTGGACCAAGAGAGTGTGTAATCTGCCTTCCCCAATGCTGTAAAGGTGTTGTTTTAACCTCTCTGCGAGAGTTTGGCCGGTTTCCCCAACATACATCAGAGAACACTGTTTGCAGATAATGCAATACACTATGTTTTTGCTGGTGGGCCTAAATCTTTCCAAGATTGGCGCTCCAGCACCACCGTGTGGGTTAAATAGGTATTGCCTCGGATTTAAAAAATGCTGTTCTAAGCTCCGTTTCCTCCCCTGCCAGTGGCCCCCGAGTTTTGTTCGGACCAGCATCTCTCTCAAATTTTTATTCTTACGATTGGCTGTTATCACTCTACAATTATGAAAAGGCTCTCTATCGGCCAGGAGACTATTGAAATTCATTTTAAAGGTGCTATTTAAAGGTAAGTATGGAATAGAATACATTGTGATCAAAGGCAAAATTTCCTTTTCCTCTTCCCCCCCAACTCGTTCTTGTTCAGTTACCCGGGATGATGTCAATCTCTCCGATCTGGATCTTAACTCCATTAGAGTCTTTCTCTTGATGGCTCTCAAAAATCTATCCGAGTATCCTCTCCTTCTGAGGCTTTGGAACAGGACAGTGATGGATTTTTGGAGGTCTGTTTCACGGGAGGAAATTCTGTAAAACCTAATAATTTGTGACTTTACAATTCCTCTAAATGTATGTTTAGGATGATAACTCGCCTTATGGAGAAGTGCGTGAGTGTCAGTTGGTTTAAAATACACTCTAGTGAGTATCCTCTTCTGTTGTTCATTTACCTGTTCAAAAAAAACTGTTGTGTCTAAGAAGTTTACTTCATTCAAATCCAATATGTATTTTACCTTTATCGACGCATGATGGCTGTTTAAAACGTTAATAAAGTCTACAAATTCTTCCTTGCTGTGGGTCCAGGCCCCTATGATGTCATCTAGAAACCTGAGGTAAAAGATCGGTTTATAGCGGCATTTTTCAAGAGCACCTGTTTCCCACTCGCTCATATACAGATTAGCGTAGGAAGGGGCATACCTGTGCCCCATCGCTGTGCCCTCTATCTGTAAATATCGATTGCCGTTAAACTGAAAGTCATTACATCTCAGACAGAGCTCCAAGAGTTGTAAAATTTCTTCATCTGGTCTCTGGGCATCCGGGTTCCTCCTAAAGACATTCTGCACCGTATTTAGACCTAAATCTGTGTTGATATTTGTGTACAGACTCTCAATGTCAATGGTGAATAACAAGGCGTTGCTGGGTAGCACTCTCTCTCTAATTATCTCCAGAAAATGATAAGTGTCCTTTAAATAGCTTGAATGTTTAGTGGAGAGGGGGCCTAGGAAATAATCTATGTACATAGATACATTGTAGGTGACACTGCTGCAGTCCGATACTATGGGTCTACCTGATGGCACCAGATGTGGTATTGGCCAACTCCCCGGTTCTTTATGGATTTTGGGGAGCAAGTAAAATTGCCTCTCACGGGGGAGGTTGGCCCAAACAAAAAATCCCGCTGTTTCGCAGTAATGTATTTTTGGTAATATAACCGGTTGATAATATTGTAGATTTGATTCTGGGATGTTTTCTGTAAACTCTCCCGTATGGGCTTGTAATACTTTGTATTTGCAAGTTGTCTATGCGCCTCCCACACATATTGCTGTTTGTCCATAATGACAATTTTGCTCCCTTTATCCGCAGGTTTAATGACAATGTTTCTGTTTTTCTGCAGCTCCCTAATTATTTCTCTCTCCTCCTCGGCTTGTACCCTCCCCCCTGCACTCTCGGAAGAAATTGATGGAAAGTTTGAATATCTGACCTTATAAGCTCCCGCACTTCACCCCAATCTGCTCCCACGTTGGCTCCCAATGGGAAGGTAAGGTGAATTTTGCCTCTATTTTACTCTTATTATTATTGTTCTTGTTATTGTATTGTGAAAAATAATCCATTAATTTAATTCTTCTATGATATAAATGAAGATCTCTCCGTAACTCGAGTCTATCGTGTGTATTTGGGATCGGTATATAGGTCAGGCCCCGTTCCAATAAGCACACTTGCTGTTGTGTGGGACGAAACAGTTCAGATAAATTCAGAACATTGCAATCCGAATCCCATGATAAATCAGCAGAGGGCCCCTTTCCCATCTAGGATGAATATCTATTAAAAATCCAAATGTAGCTGTTCACACCAGTTAGTAATTATATGTCTCGCTGTATCTTGTGTCCAATGAATATTGTCCCCGACAGTCCTGAAATGATCCTCAGGAAGCGGGTTCAAAACTAAAAATCGTTCAGCCGCAAAGCTGTTAATGAAATTCAGATTTCGTTGTTGTTCCTTTGGGAGTGAAGGCGAAAAGTTTATTAAAGGAAAAAACACATCGGCATTTGGGAAGACAGATTTTGCTTTTTTATAGAGCATTCTTAGTTGTTTAATAGAGGTTTTCTCTGCATCCTGGTCCCTATTGTTAATTCCTACTGACAAGATTACTAGTTTAATGTTTGAATGAATGGGCGTCTTTTCCAAAATCTGGAGAAAATGATAAAACGAGGCTCCCGGGTAGCTATCGATTTGAATGTTCTCATTACTATGAGCTGGTATGCGGTTCAAGTTAGAGTCTCCGAGGAACCAAATCGGCCGAGTCCCACAGAACACCCAGTCCACAATCTTCCTACCTTTCCTGGCTTTATGGTAAGTTGGACGGTATCGTTTATAAGTGGCTGCTTATCTGTGGCTATTTGTCCCTCACTTTCCTCTGTTGCAGGAGCAGCACCCCGGGAGGAACCAGGTGTGGCTGGAGCAGCGGCCAGATGGTGATTTTTGGGCTCAGATGAGGTCTCTGTAACTTGGTGTTTGGCCACACTGTGGTTAACGGACCCCCTCATCATCATGTTAGTTTTGTTTCCCACAACCTTTGTTTGGCCGCTTCCACTCCTTTCGCCTTTGGGATTTGAATCCAATTTTGAGTCCCCCCAGGGAGTGCTCCTGCATTATCAGCCAAGGTTCGGGTGACCGAGGAATAGGTCTTGTTAAAAGGCCGTAACTCGTCACTGCAGGTCTGAATTTCTGGACTGGCCTGTAATACGGACACATTAGAAAGCACATTTTTAGTATGATGGAACGAATGAGATTTGGTTACCGTAGATTGACTTCCCTGTCTCTCAGGTCTAACATATATTTCACTCTTATTTGTTCTATTAGGTTTTCTCCAGGTTGTTTTGGGCTGAACAAAATCGTCATCTACCTGGGAGGCCGGTGGTCCGACCTCTGCCTGCCCTAGTCTCTTCTCCTCCCTTAAACCCAGTACTGGGCGAGAAGTGGAGGGGGGACAAAGAGGATCGCGAGGCGGACGCGGCGGTACAAGAAGCCCATTAACTGTCGGTTCTGGATCCCGAACGGGACCAGTCTCCTGGTCGACATTATCGGAGTCAATAGGAGAAATCACTCGATTTGTTTGGGTGATGTCTCCAAGTTTAATGAACTGTGGTGCTGGCACAGAATCATCTAACAACGGAGTGGATTGTGATTCTCGGACTGTAAGATTCCCCGTGACCTGAACTGCAGGGTAGAGGGACGTCCGATTCAATCTATTCACTTGACTTAAAGGTGGAAATTCCTCCTCGTTGTCTAAAAGCAATTCCTCTGCTGTTTCTTCTTCAAAGGAATCTACTTCTGATGAGGGGGCAGAGATAACTGAACCCTCCAAATTATCAGTGAGTAGGGATCTGACTGCTTCCAGTGTGCCCGCAGCTAATCTAGCTTTATAGCGTTTTTTCAACCAGTTTTCTGCTACCTGAAAAGCTGTATCATTATATGTTGTGTGACCGTGATTTGCAATGATTGCACCGTAATGATCTTGTAGTATAGACAGGCTGTTCTGCAGCCATGTTTGCGTGTTACTTTCCACAGCCTCTCTGAGTTCCTCCGTGGGGGAGGAAGGTCTGATAAATGCAGTGAGTTTTAGTACTTGTCTCCTCATTCCCTTAGGGGGAGTCTGAGTTAAAATTGCTTTGTCGATAATGTGTTTATGATGTATGGCCTGCATTAACTTGAAATAACTTTTCGCCACCTGTCTGACATGTACATTTAACGGTTGGTAAACAATTTGACGATCACGACGTGGGTTAATTTGTCCCCCCTCTCCCTCCCCTCCCTCCTCTGAATATTATTGTGGTGTTTTCTGGCAGATGGGTTCTTCTAACCTCCGCTGGGAAGCTGGATTGGGCCACCTGGAACCTGTTGGAAAAGTCCATTGGTCAGTATAGAGGCTTACCTGTATTTAGGCCTCAGGTTGCTTCACTCCAAGTCTTCAGTGGCTTCTAGCCTGGGTGCTGCATCCATAAAATCCCTGGGTGGAAAAGGTCTGAAACACTCTGTTTAGAGGGTCACAAACAATTCAAAGATCCTCCAGTCCAAGAAATCCCTCTAAAAGTCCAAGATTTTAATTAGAGTCCATGCTCTCTGTATAACTTCTCCTCTTTTCTGTGAACAGAGTCTTAACAAAAAGAGGAAAAAGAAGGTCCTGGTCCAGAGTTTTTAACTCTCAAACAGCAAAGTGTAGCGCAAACAGGCTTCTCTACAAGGCAAGGCCTCACTGACATACTAAAAACCAATTGTTTATTAATCAATTTAGAAAAATATTTAAAATCAATTAAGGACAAAAAAAGGAGTCCAATAAAATCAAATTTCTTAAAGTCAAAGGGTTAGAGTAAGCTTAACACCCTTTAAGACCACTAATTTATTCAAAAAAAAGGCTCCGTTTGGGCCCAATCCAACTTCTATCCCTAACGTTTCGCAGCCTGCTGCTGCTTCATCAGAGGGAGTCACAGCGGGAGTGAACAGGTGTGTTAATGAAGGTCCCGGAGGTGGGAACATAGTCCCACCCCAGGAGCCCATTGGTTCATACCGCTCTGGATGTTACTTAGGTGTCCCATCTGCCTGAGTGAAATAGGAGAAAAAAAGGACAAAAAAGAAAATTATAAAGAAAAAAATAAAAGCTTATCAATTACTGGGTGAGGGAGTGAGGGCCCGTGAGGGAATCTTGGGACTGTCGCGGGCTAATGGGGAGAACCCGACACCGGGTACCATCCGGAGCAGGAACGTGATATGGAAAAATAAAAAATTATAATAAAATATAACAAAGAGGGTCATCTTCTATCAGATCCCCAACTGGAATTAACTGCTGAGGTGAAATATGTATCATTCAAAATCCATTCTAAAATAAAAGAAGACAAGGAAAAAAGAAAAAAGAAGAGGAAGAGAGGGGGGAAGAAGGGAGGAGAAGAGACACACACCTCCCTATCTGTTATAATAAACTTCTGGTTAAGGTCAGGTGTAGTGCTCTGAAATTTGTCCACCTAGACTGTGCAACATGAAGGAGGGGTTAAAAACCAAGAGGGGAAGAGAATCTTTATTTCTCTATAACCTCTGGTTAAGGTTAGGGTAAATTGTCCCTGGTAGGGTTTATTTCTCCTAGATGGCAAGAGGAGGAGGAAGAAGAGGAGCCGAGGGAGACAGCATCTCCCCATATCTGCTGTTTAAAGATCCTTGGTTAAGGTTAGGGTTCAATGTATTTTGGTAGGGTAATTCCCTTCCATCTATCACATCACTAAAACCCTCCATGATTCCTTATAAAGAGCCAATCTAAAATGTAGGTTGATTAAGACTCTATATATTGCTATCTCTGTCATCATGAGCAGATTATGTGTCACTAATTGTGTTCATAAGAGAAAGTCCATATACTTTAAGGGTCAGGTGGGGAGAGCTCGGACCTCTGGCATCTGGCTAGGTTAGGGATTAGGAATGTGAGCTTTCGTTATTCCATATCTACGGTTAAAGTGCACTGGCAAACAGAGGTCCGTAAGTCTCCACCCATTATTCCTGCATCCCCTGTACTTTATGACTTCTGTTCTCTACCATATCTCTTAGTGGGTCTTTTAATTGACTTATATTTCATTATATATTAGAAACATAAACATATTATATGCTTCTTTTCCCCATTTCATCTAAAAAAGGAAGGGAAAAAAAAGGAATCCATTCATTTATATTTTAAATCACACACCATCACCCTTTCCTACAGAAGTTAATCAGCTCACAGTGCTCTTATATACAGTGTAATTGTTAAGTAAGTCATGCCTAGGAGGGAGATAGTGACTAAATAGATTCCACAAGATATATACATTCATATAATATGATTTGTATTTCAACCATACTTATTGTTAATCATCAAATTATTTACAAGGATCTTATTGCTGTTTTTAATATCTCTTTCCCCACAGGTAACAAAATTGTCGACCTCCATTTAGAGGTCATGACCTTTAAAACCAAAATTCCTACCATCTAAGGAAATATTATGGTTCAGGTCCTTATGCTAAGGTAAGTTTAATTATTTTTTTTTTTTTTTTTTTTTTTTTTTTTTTTTTTTTTTTGTGGAGGGAGAAACACACCAATTTACAAGATCATTGCAATGTTATGTATATAAGTTGACCCCAGAAACATACAGTAAAATTAAATTAGTACTAATCATTTAAACACTCTATCACATCTCTGCAGTATGAATCACTTTATTCTCATACCAAAAAAAAGGACATCAGATAGCCTATCAATATCACACTATTATCTCAAATTTAAACCATAAGGAAATCTGCTGTTCAATCTCCCAATCCACAGCTCCTCATGTCTCCTCCTTTGTCCCTCCGTCCATGTTGCACAGGATTGTATCCCCAGGATGCCCAGGGAGTTCAACGGGTGTACGTGGAAGTGTTGGACCAAGAGAGTGTGTAATCTGCCTTCCCCAATGCTGTAAAGGTGTTGTTTTAACCTCTCTGCGAGAGTTTGGCCGGTTTCCCCAACATACATCAGAGAACACTGTTTGCAGATAATGCAATACACTATGTTTTTGCTGGTGGGCCTAAATCTTTCCAAGATTGGCGCTCCAGCACCACCGTGTGGGTTAAATAGGTATTGCCTCGGATTTAAAAAATGCTGTTCTAAGCTCCGTTTCCTCCCCTGCCAGTGGCCCCCGAGTTTTGTTCGGACCAGCATCTCTCTCAAATTTTTATTCTTACGATTGGCTGTTATCACTCTACAATTATGAAAAGGCTCTCTATCGGCCAGGAGACTATTGAAATTCATTTTAAAGGTGCTATTTAAAGGTAAGTATGGAATAGAATACATTGTGATCAAAGGCAAAATTTCCTTTTCCTCTTCCCCCCCAACTCGTTCTTGTTCAGTTACCCGGGATGATGTCAATCTCTCCGATCTGGATCTTAACTCCATTAGAGTCTTTCTCTTGATGGCTCTCAAAAATCTATCCGAGTATCCTCTCCTTCTGAGGCTTTGGAACAGGACAGTGATGGATTTTTGGAGGTCTGTTTCGCGGGAGGAAATTCTGTAAACCTAATAATTTGTGACTTTACAATTCCTCTAAATGTATGTTTAGGATGATAACTCGCCTTATGGAGAAGTGCGTGAGTGTCAGTTGGTTTAAAATACACTCTAGTGAGTATCCTCTTCTGTTGTTCATTTACCTGTTCAAAAAAAACTGTTGTGTCTAAAAAGTTTACTTCATTCAAATCCAATATGTATTTTACCTTTATCGACGCATGATGGCTGTTTAAAACGTTAATAAAGTCTACAGATTCTTCCTTGCTGTGGGTCCAGGCCCCTATGATGTCATCTAGAAACCTGAGGTAAAAGATCGGTTTATAGCGGCATTTTTCAAGAGCACCTGTTTCCCACTCGCTCATATACAGATTATCGTAGGAAGGGGCATACCTGTGCCCCATCGCTGTGCCCTCTATCTGTAAATATCGATTGCCGTTAAACTGAAAGTCATTACATCTCAGACAGAGCTCCAAGAGTTGTAAAATTTCTTCATCTGGTCTCTGGGCATCCGGGTTCCTCCTAAAGACATTCTGCACCGTATTTAGACCTAAATCTGTGTTGATATTTGTGTACAGACTCTCAATGTCAATGGTGAATAACAAGGCGTTGCTGGGTAGCACTCTCTCTCTAATTATCTCCAGAAAATGATAAGTGTCCTTTAAATAGCTTGAATGTTTAGTGGAGAGGGGCCTAGGAAATAATCTATGTACATAGATACATTGTAGGTGACACTGCTGCAGTCCGATACTATGGGTCTACCTGATGGCACCAGATGTGGTATTGGCCAACTCCCCGGTTCTTATGGATTTTGGGGAGCAAGTAAAATTGCCTCTCACGGGGGGAGGTTGGCCCAAACAAAAAATCCCGCTGTTTCGCAGTAATGTATTTTTGGTAATATAACCGGTTGATAATATTGTAGATTTGATTCTGGGATGTTTTCTGTAAACTCTCCCGTATGGGCTTGTAATACTTTGTATTTGCAAGTTGTCTATGCGCCTCCCACACATATGCTGTTTGTCCATAATGACAATTTTGCTCCTTTATCCGCAGGTTTAATGACAATGTTTCTGTTTTTCTGCAGCTCCCTAATTATTTCTCTCTCCTCCTCGGCTTGTACCCTCCCCCCCTGCACTCTCGGAAGAAATTGATGAAAAGTTTGAATATCTGACCTTATAAGCTCCCGCACTTCACCCCAATCTGCTCCCACGTTGGCTCCAATGGGAGGTAAGGTGAATTTTGCCTCTATTTTACTCTTATTATTATTGTTCTTGTTATTGTATTGTGAAAAATAATCCATTAATTTAATTCTTCTATGATATAAATGAAGATCTCTCCGTAACTCGAGTCTATCGTGTGTATTTGGGATCGGTATATAGGTCAGGCCCCGTTCCAATAAGCACACTTGCTGTTGTGTGGGACGAACAGTTCAGATAAATTCAGAACATTGCAATCCGAATCCCATGATAAATCAGCAGAGGGCCCCTTTCCCATCTAGGATGAATATCTATTAAAAATCCAAATGTAGCTGTTCACACCAGTTAGTAATTATATGTCTCGCTGTATCTTGTGTCCAATGAATATTGTCCCGACAGTCCTGAAATGATCCTCAGGAAGCGGGTTCAAAACTAAAAATCGTTCAGCCGCAAAGCTGTTAATGAAATTCAGATTTCGTTGTTGTTCCTTTGGGAGTGAAGGCGAAAAGTTTATTAAAGGAAAAAACACATCGGCATTTGGGAAGACAGATTTTGCTTTTTTATAGAGCATTCTTAGTTGTTTAATAGAGGTTTTCTCTGCATCCTGGTCCCTATTGTTAATTCCTACTGACAAGATTACTAGTTTAATGTTTGAATGAATGGGCGTCTTTTCCAAAATCTGGAGAAAATGATAAACGAGGCTCCCGGGTAGCTATCGATTTGAATGTTCTCATTACTATGAGCTGGTATGCGGTTCAAGTTAGAGTCTCCGAGGAACCAAATCGGCCGAGTCCCACAGAACACCCAGTCCACAATCTTCCTACCTTTCCTGGCTTTATGGTAAGTTGGACGGTATCTGTTTATAAGTGGCTGCTTATCTGTGGCTATTTGTCCCTCACTTTTCCTCTGTTGCAGGAGCAGCACCCCGGGAGGAACCAGGTGTGGCTGGAGCAGCGGCCAGATGGTGATTTTTGGGCTCAGATGAGGTCTCTGTAACTTGGTGTTTGGCCACACTGTGGTTAACGGACCCCCTCATCATCATGTTAGTTTTGTTTCCCACAACCTTTGTTTGGCCGCTTCCACTCCTTTCGCCTTTGGGATTGAATCCAAGTTTTGAGTCCCCCCAGGGAGTGCTCCTGCATTATCAGCCAAGGTTCGGTGACGAGGAGGTCTTGTTAAAAGGCCGTAACTCGTCACTGCAGGTCTGAATTTCTGGACTGGCCTGTAATACGGACACATTAGAAAGCACATTTTAGTATGATGGAACGAATGAGATTTGGTTACCGTAGATTGACTTCCCTGTCTCTCAGGTCTAACATATATTTCACTCTTATTTGTTCTATTAGGTTTTCTCCAGGTGTTTTGGGCTGAACAAAATCGTCATCTACCTGGGAGGCCGGTGGTCCGACCTCTGCCTGCCCTAGTCTCTTCTCCTCCCTTAAACCCAGTACTGGGCGAGAAGTGGAGGGGGACAAAGAGGATCGCGAGGCGGACGCGGCGGTACAAGAAGCCCATTAACTGTCGGTTCTGGATCCCGAACGGGACCAGTCCCCTGGTCGACATTATCGGAGTCAATAGGAGAAATCACTCGATTTGTTTGGGTGATGTCTCCAAGTTTAATGAACTGTGGTGCTGGCACAGAATCATCTAACAACGGAGTGGATTGTGATTCTCGGACTGTAAGATTCCCCGTGACCTGAACTGCAGGGTAGAGGGACGTCCGATTCAATCTATTCACTTGACTTAAAGGTGGAAATTCCTCCTCGTTGTCTAAAAGCAATTCCTCTGCTGTTTCTTCTTCAAAGGAATCTACTTCTGATGAGGGGGCAGAGATACTGAACCCTCCAAATTATCAGTGAGTAGGGATCTGACTGCTTCCAGTGTGCCCGCAGCTAATCTAGCTTTATAGCGTTTTTTCAACCAGTTTTCTGCTACCTGAAAGCTGTATCATTATATGTTGTGTGACCGTGATTTGCAATGATTGCACCGTAATGATCTTGTAGTATAGACAGGCTGTTCTGCAGCCATGTTTGCGTGTTACTTTCCACAGCCTCTCTGAGTTCCTCCGTGGGGAGGAAGGTCTGATAAATGCAGTGAGTTTTAGTACTTGTCTCCTCATCCCTTAGGGGGAGTTGAGTTAAAATTGCTTTGTCGATAATGTGTTTATGATGTATGGCCTGCATTAACTTGAAATAACTTTTCGCCACCTGTCTGACATGTACATTTAAACGATTGGTAAACAATTTGACGATCACGACGTGGGTTAATTGTCCCCCTCTCCCTCCCCTCCCCTCCTCTGAATATTATTGTGGTGTTTTCTGGCAGATGGGTTCCTTCTAACCTCCGCGGGAAGCTGGATTGGGCCACCTGGAACCTGTTGGAAAAGTCCATTGGTCAGTATAGAGGCTTACCTGTATTTAGGCCTCAGGTATGCTTCACTCCAAGTCTTCAGTGGCTTCTAGCCTGGGTGCTGCATCCATAAAATCCTGGGTGGAAAAGGTCTGAAACACTCTGTTTAGAGGGTCACAAACAATTCAAAGATCCTCCAGTCCAAGAAATCCCTCTAAAAGTCCAAGATTTTAATTAGAGTCCATGCTCTCTGTATAACTTCTCCTCTTTTCTGTGAACAGAGTCTTAACAAAAGAGGAAAAAGAAGGTCCTGGTCCAGAGTTTTAACTCTCAAACAGCAAAGTGTAGCGCAAACAGGCTTCTCTACAGGCAAGGCCTCACTGACATACTAAAAACCAATTGTTTATTAATCAATTTAGAAAAATATTTAAAATCAATTAAGGACAAAAAAAGGAGTCCAATAAAATCAAATTTCTTAAAGTCAAAGGGTTAGAGTAAGCTTAACACCCTTTAAGACCACAATTTATTCAAAAAAAAAGGCTCCGTTGGGCCCAATCCAACTTCTATCCCTAACGTTTCGCAGCCTGCTGCGCTTCATCAGAGGGAGTCACAGCGGAGTGAACAGGTGTGTAATGAAGGTCCCGGAGGTGGGAACATAGTCCCACCCCCAGGAGCCCATTGTTCATACCGCTCTGGATGTTACTTAGGTGTCCCATCTGCCTGAGTGAAATAGGAGAAAAAAAGGGACAAAAAAAGAAAATTATAAAGAAAAAAATAAAAGCTTATCAATTACTGGTGAGGGAGTGAGGGCCCGTGAGGGAATCTGGGACTGTCGCGGGCTAATGGGGAGAACCGAACCGGGTACCATCCGGAGCAGGAACGTGATATGGAAAAATAAAAAATTATAAGTAAAATATAACAAAAGAGGGGTCATCTTCTATCAGATCCCCAACTGGAATTAACTGCTGAGGTGAAATATGTATCATTCAAAATCCATTCTAAAAATAAAAGAAGACAAGGAAAAAAGAAAAAAGAAGAGGAAGAGAGGGGGGAAGAAGGGAGGAGAAGAGACACACACCTCCCTATCTGTTATAATAAACTTCTGGTTAAGGTCAGGTGTAGTGCTCTGAAATTTGTCCACCTAGACTGTGCAACATGAAGGAGGGGTTAAAAACCAAGAGGGGAAGAGAATCTTTATTTCTCTATAACCTCTGGTTAAGGTTAGGGTAAATTGTCCCTGGTAGGGTTTATTTCTCCTAGATGGCAAGAGGAGGAGGAAGAAGAGGAGCCGAGGGAGACAGCATCTCCCCATATCTGCTGTTTAAAGATCCTTGGTTAAGGTTAGGGTTCAATGTATTTTGGTAGGGTAATTCCCTTCCATCTATCACATCACTAAAACCCTCCATGATTCCTTATAAAGAGCCAATCTAAAATGTAGGGTTAGGGTTAGGGTTAGGGTTAGGGTTAGGAGTGAGAAAAAGAACCTGTCCCTCTCAGAGTGGACAGGGTCACAGCAATCGAGTCCCTGTACGCACTCCAGGAGGAACAGAGCGTGCACGGGCCATCGCACCCGACGGTCCGCAGCCTCACATCCTCTACCTCATAATTGTTCTTTAATTGTCAGGTAAGTATTTCTTTACAGGTTTTCCTTTCAGGTAAGTATTTTTTTACTTTTTTACAGGTAAGTATTTCTTTTTACAGGTTGTCATATCACGTGCCGTTACTTGGCTCAATTCCAATAAAGATTTCTAATTCCAATTTGTTTTTGTGTCTTCTTTCAAATTTAGTTTTAATTAATCTCCAGTTTGAGTTTTTAAGGAAAACAATAAAACATGAATTAAAATATGAAATAAATCCCCCAAAATAACAAACTAAAATACAAACTAACATAAAGTGGAAAAAATTAAATGAGTATGCCCATGTCGCGACGTTTCGAAGATGTTACTCCTTCCTCAGGCGAGGGCATACTGACGAGCTGTGTTTGAAGCTCCTATTTA
>NW_020329284.1:0-12842 GCF_001858045.2 Oreochromis niloticus | reverse complement strand
TCAAGTTAGAGTCTCCGAGGAACCAAATCGGCCGAGTCCCACAGAACACCCAGTCCACAATCTTCCTACCTTTCCTGGCTTTATGGTAAGTTGGACGGTATCCGTTTATAAGTGGCTGCTTATCTGTGGCTATTTGTCCCACTTTCCTCTGTTGCAGGAGCAGCACCCGGGAGGAACCAGGTGTGGCTGGAGCAGCGGCCAGATGGTGATTTTGGGCTCAGATGAGGTCTCTGTAACTTGGTGTTTGGCCACACTGTGGTTAACGGACCCCTCATCATCATGTTAGTTTTGTTTCCCACAACCTTTGTTTGGCCGCTTCCACTCCTTTCGCCTTTGGGATTTGAATCCAAATTTTGAGTCCCCCAGGGAGTGCTCCTGCATTATCAGCCAAGGTTCGGGTGACCGAGGAATAGGTCTTGTTAAAAGGCCGTAACTCGTCACTGCAGGTCTGAATTTCTGGACTGGCCTGTAATACGGACACATTAGAAAGCACATTTTTAGTATGATGGAACGAATGAGATTTGGTTACCGTAGATTGACTTCCCTGTCTCTCAGGTCTAACATATATTTCACTCTTATTTGTTCTATTAGGTTTCTCCAGGTTGTTTTGGGCTGAACAAAATCGTCATCTACCTGGGAGGCCGGTGGTCCGACCTCTGCCTGCCCTAGTCTCTTCTCCTCCCTTAAACCCAGTACTGGGCGAGAAGTGGAGGGGGGACAAAGAGGATCGCGAGGCGGACGCGGCGGTACAAGAAGCCCATTAACTGTCGGTTCTGGATCCCGAACGGGACCAGTCTCCTGGTCGACATTATCGGAGTCAATAGGAGAAATCACTCGATTTGTTTGGGTGATGTCTCCAAGTTTAATGAACTGTGGTGCTGGCACAGAATCATCTAACAACGGAGTGGATTGTGATTCTCGGACTGTAAGATTCCCCGTGACCTGAACTGCAGGGTAGAGGGACGTCCGATTCAATCTATTCACTTGACTTAAAGGTGGAAATTCCTCCTCGTTGTCTAAAAGCAATTCCTCTGCTGTTTCTTCTTCAAAGGAATCTACTTCTGATGAGGGGGCAGAGATAACTGAACCCTCCAAATTATCAGTGAGTAGGGATCTGACTGCTTCCAGTGTGCCCGCAGCTAATCTAGCTTTATAGCGTTTTTTCAACCAGTTTTCTGCTACCTGAAAAGCTGTATCATTATATGTTGTGTGACCGTGATTTGCAATGATTGCACCGTAATGATCTTGTAGTATAGACAGGCTGTTCTGCAGCCATGTTTGCGTGTTACTTTCCACAGCCTCTGAGTTCCTCCGTGGGGGAGGAAGGTCTGATAAATGCAGTGAGTTTTAGTACTTGTCTCCTCATTCCCTTAGGGGGAGTCTGAGTTAAAATTGCTTTGTCGATAATGTGTTTATGATGTATGGCCTGCATTAACTTGAAATAACTTTTCGCCACCTGTCTGACATGTACATTTAACGGTTGGTAAACAATTTGACGATCACGACGTGGGTTAATTTGTCCCCCTCTCCCTCCCTCCCCTCCTCTGAATATTATTGTGGTGTTTTCTGGCAGATGGGTTCCTTCTAACCTCCGCTGGGAAGCTGGATTGGGCCACCTGGAACCTGTTGGAAAAGTCCATTGGTCAGTATAGAGGCTTACCTGTATTTAGGCCTCAGGTTGCTTCACTCCAAGTCTTCAGTGGCTTCTAGCCTGGGTGCTGCATCCATAAAATCCCTGGGTGGAAAAGGTCTGAAACACTCTGTTTAGAGGGTCACAAACAATTCAAAGATCCTCCAGTCCAAGAAATCCCTCTAAAAGTCCAAGATTTTAATTAGAGTCCATGCTCTCTGTATAACTTCTCCTCTTTTCTGTGAACAGAGTCTTAACAAAAAGAGGAAAAAGAAGGTCCTGGTCCAGAGTTTTTAACTCTCAAACAGCAAAGTGTAGCGCAAACAGGCTTCTCTACAAGGCAAGGCCTCACTGACATACTAAAAACCAATTGTTTATTAATCAATTTAGAAAAATATTTAAAATCAATTAAGGACAAAAAAAGGAGTCCAATAAAATCAAATTTCTTAAAGTCAAAGGGTTAGAGTAAGCTTAACACCCTTTAAGACCACTAATTTATTCAAAAAAAAGGCTCCGTTTGGGCCCAATCCAACTTCTATCCCTAACGTTTCGCAGCCTGCTGCTGCTTCATCAGAGGGAGTCACAGCGGGAGTGAACAGGTGTGTTAATGAAGGTCCCGGAGGTGGGAACATAGTCCCACCCCAGGAGCCCATTGGTTCATACCGCTCTGGATGTTACTTAGGTGTCCCATCTGCCTGAGTGAAATAGGAGAAAAAAAGGACAAAAAAGAAAATTATAAAGAAAAAAATAAAAGCTTATCAATTACTGGGTGAGGGAGTGAGGGCCCGTGAGGGAATCTTGGGACTGTCGCGGGCTAATGGGGAGACCCACACCGGGTACCATCCGGAGCAGGAACGTGATATGGAAAAATAAAAATTATAAGTAAAATATAACAAAAGAGGGGTCATCTTCTATCAGATCCCCAACTGGAATTAACTGCTGAGGTGAAATATGTATCATTCAAAATCCATTCTAAAAATAAGAAGACAGGAAAAAGAAAAAAGAAGAGGAAGAGAGGGGGGAAGAAGGGAGGAGAAGAGACACACACCTCCCTATCTGTTATAATAAACTTCTGGTTAAGGTCAGGTGTAGTGCTCTGAAATTTGTCCACCTAGACTGTGCAACATGAAGGAGGGGTTAAAACCAAGAGGGGAAGAGAATCTTTATTTCCTCTATAACTCTGGTTAAGGTTAGGGTAAATTGTCCCTGGTAGGGTTTATTTCTCCTAGATGGCAAGAGGAGGAGGAAGAAGAGGAGCCGAGGGGAGACAGCATCTCCCCATATCTGCTGTTTAAAGATCCTTGGTTAAGGTTAGGGTCAATGTATTTTGGTAGGGTAATTCCCTTCCATCTATCACATCACTAAAACCCTCCATGATTCTTATAAAGAGCCAATCTAAAATGTAGGTTGATTAAGACTCTATATATTGCTATCTCTGTCATCATGAGCAGATTATGTGTCACTAATTGTTCATAGAGAAGTCCATATACTTTAAGGGTCAGGTGGGGAGAGCTCGGACCTCTGGCATCTGGCTAGGTTAGGGATTAGGAATGTGAGCTTTCGTTATTCCATATCTACGGTTAAAGTGCACTGGCAAACAGAGGTCCGTAAGTCTCCACCCCATTATTCCTGCATCCCCTGTACTTTATGACTTCTGTTCTCTACCATATCTCTTAGTGGGTCTTTTAATTGACTTATATTTCATTATATATTAGAAACATAAACATATTATATGCTTCTTTTCCCCATTTCATCTAAAAAAGGAAGGGGAAAAAAAAGGAATCCATTCATTTATATTTTAAATCACACACCATCACCCTTTCCTACAGAAGTTAATCAGCTCACAGTGCTCTATATACAGTGTAATTGTTAAGTAAGTCATGCCTAGGAGGGAGATAGTGACTAAATAGATTCCACAAGATATATACATTCATATAATATGATTTGTATTTCAACCATACTTATTGTTAATCATCAATTATTTACAAGGATCTTATTGCTGTTTTTAATATCTCTTCCCCACAAGTAACAAATTGTCGACCTCCATTTAGAGGTCATGACCTTTAAAACCAAAATTCCTACCATCTAAGGAAATATTATGGTTCAGGTCCTTATGCTAAGGTAAGTTTAATTTATTTTTTTTTTTTTTTTTTTTTTTTTTTTTTTTTTTTTTTTTTTTTTTGTGGAGGGAGAAACACACCAATTTACAAGATCATTGCAATGTTATGTATATAAGTTGACCCCAGAAACATACAGTAAAATTAAATTAGTACTAATCATTTAAACACTCTATCACATCTCTGCAGTATGAATCACTTTATTCTCATACCAAAAAAAGGACATCAGATAGCCTATCATATCACACTATTATCTCAAATTTAAACCATAAGGAAATCTGCTGTTCAATCTCCCAATCCACAGCTCCTCATGTTCTCCTTTGTCCTCCGTCCATGTTGCACAGGATTGTATCCCAGGATGCCCAGGGAGTTCAACGGGTGTACGTGGAAGTGTTGGACCAAGAGAGTGTGTAATCTGCCTTCCCCAATGCTGTAAAGGTGTTGTTTTAACCTCTCTGCGAGAGTTTGGCCGGTTTCCCCAACATACATCAGAGAACACTGTTTGCAGATAATGCAATACACTATGTTTTTGCTGGTGGGCCTAAATCTTTCCAAGATTGGCGCTCCAGCACCACCGTGTGGGTTAAATAGGTATTGCCTCGGATTTAAAAAATGCTGTTCTAAGCTCCGTTTCCTCCCCTGCCAGTGGCCCCCGAGTTTTGTTCGGACCAGCATCTCTCTCAATTTTTATTCTTACGATTGGCTGTTATCACTCTACAATTATGAAAAGGCTCTCTATCGGCCAGGAGACTATTGAAATTCATTTTAAAGGTGCTATTTAAAGGTAAGTATGGAATAGAATACATTGTGATCAAAGGCAAAATTTCCTTTCCTCTTCCCCCCAACTCGTTCTTGTTCAGTTACCCGGGATGATGTCAATCTCTCCGATCTGGATCTTAACTCCATTAGAGTCTTTCTCTTGATGGCTCTCAAAATCTATCCGAGTATCCTCTCCTTCTGAGGCTTTGGAACAGGACAGTGATGGATTTTTGGAGGTCTGTTTCGCGGGAGGAAATTCTGTAAAACCTAATAATTTGTGACTTTACAATTCCTCTAAATGTATGTTTAGGATGATAACTCGCCTTATGGAGAAGTGCGTGAGTGTCAGTTGGTTTAAAATACACTCTAGTGAGTATCCTCTTCTGTTGTTCATTTACCTGTTCAAAAAAACTGTTGTGTCTAAAAAGTTTACTTCATTCAAATCCAATATGTATTTTACCTTTATCGACGCATGATGGCTGTTTAAAACGTTAATAAAGTCTACAGATTCTTCCTTGCTGTGGGTCCAGGCCCTATGATGTCATCTAGAAACCTGAGGTAAAAGATCGGTTTATAGCGGCATTTTTCAAGAGCACCTGTTTCCCACTCGCTCATATACAGATTATCGTAGGAAGGGGCATACCTGTGCCCCATCGCTGTGCCCTCTATCTGTAAATATCGATTGCCGTTAAACTGAAAGTCATTACATCTCAGACAGAGCTCCAAGAGTTGTAAAATTTCTTCATCTGGTCTCTGGGCATCCGGGTTCCTCCTAAAGACATTCTGCACCGTATTTAGACCTAAATCTGTGTTGATATTTGTGTACAGACTCTCAATGTCAATGGTGAATAACAAGGCGTTGCTGGGTAGCACTCTCTCTCTAATTATCTCCAGAAAATGATAAGTGTCCTTTAAATAGCTTGAATGTTTAGTGGAGAGGGGGCCTAGGAAATAATCTATGTACATAGATACATTGTAGGTGACACTGCTGCAGTCCGATACTATGGGTCTACCTGATGGCACCAGATGTGGTATTGGCCAACTCCCCGGTTCTTTATGGATTTTGGGGAGCAAGTAAAATTGCCTCTCACGGGGGGAGGTTGGCCCAAACAAAAAATCCCGCTGTTTCGCAGTAATGTATTTTTGGTAATATAACCGGTTGATAATATTGTAGATTTGATTCTGGGATGTTTTCTGTAAACTCTCCCGTATGGGCTTGTAATACTTTGTATTTGCAAGTTGTCTATGCGCCTCCCACACATATTGCTGTTTGTCCATAATGACAATTTTGCTCCCTTTATCCGCAGGTTTAATGACAATGTTTCTGTTTTTCTGCAGCTCCCTAATTATTTCTCTCTCCTCCTCGGCTTGTACCCTCCCCCCCTGCACTCTCGGAAGAAATTGATGAAAGTTTGAATATCTGACCTTATAAGCTCCCGCACTTCACCCCCAATCTGCTCCCACGTTGGCTCCCAATGGGAAGGTAAGGTGAATTTTGCCTCTATTTTACTCTTATTATTATTGTTCTTGTTATTGTATTGTGAAAAATAATCCATTAATTTAATTCTTCTATGATATAATGAGATCTCTCCGTAACTCGAGTCTATCGTGTGTATTTGGGATCGGTATATAGGTCAGGCCCCGTTCCAATAAGCACACTTGCTGTTGTGTGGGACGAAACAGTTCAGATAAATTCAGAACATTGCAATCCGAATCCCATGATAAATCAGCAGAGGGCCCCCTTTCCCATCTAGGATGAATATCTATTAAAAATCCAAATGTAGCTGTTCACACCAGTTAGTAATTATATGTCTCGCTGTATCTTGTGTCCAATGAATATTGTCCCCGACAGTCCTGAATGATCCTCAGGAAGCGGGTTCAAAACTAAAAATCGTTCAGCCGCAAAGCTGTTAATGAAATTCAGATTTCGTTGTTGTTCCTTTGGGAGTGAAGGCGAAAAGTTTATTAAAGGAAAAACACATCGGCATTTGGGAAGACAGATTTTGCTTTTTTATAGAGCATTCTTAGTTGTTTAATAGAGGTTTTCTCTGCATCCTGGTCCCTATTGTTAATTCCTACTGACAAGATTACTAGTTTAATGTTTGAATGAATGGGCGTCTTTTCCAAAATCTGGAGAAAATGATAAAACGAGGCTCCCGGGTAGCTATCGATTTGAATGTTCTCATTACTATGAGCTGGTATGCGGTTCAAGTTAGAGTCTCCGAGGAACCAAATCGGCCGAGTCCCACAGAACACCCAGTCCACAATCTTCCTACCTTTCCTGGCTTTATGGTAAGTTGGACGGTATCTGTTTATAAGTGGCTGCTTATCTGTGGCTATTTGTCCCTCACTTTCCTCTGTTGCAGGAGCAGCACCCCGGGAGGAACCAGGTGTGGCTGGAGCAGCGGCCAGATGGTGATTTTTGGGCTCAGATGAGGTCTCTGTAACTTGGTGTTTGGCCACACTGTGGTTAACGGACCCCCTCATCATCATGTTAGTTTTGTTTCCCACAACCTTTGTTTGGCCGCTTCCACTCCTTTCGCCTTTGGGATTTGAATCCAAGTTTTGAGTCCCCCCAGGGAGTGCTCCTGCATTATCAGCCAAGGTTCGGGTGACCGAGGAATAGGTCTTGTTAAAAGGCCGTAACTCGTCACTGCAGGTCTGAATTTCTGGACTGGCCTGTAATACGGACACATTAGAAAGCACATTTTTAGTATGATGGAACGAATGAGATTTGGTTACCGTAGATTGACTTCCCTGTCTCTCAGGTCTAACATATATTTCACTCTTATTTGTTCTATTAGGTTTTCTCCAGGTTGTTTTGGGCTGAACAAAATCGTCATCTACCTGGGAGGCCGGTGGTCCGACCTCTGCCTGCCCTAGTCTCTTCTCCTCCCTTAAACCCAGTACTGGCGAGAAGTGGAGGGGGGACAAAGAGGATCGCGAGGCGGACGCGGCGGTACAAGAAGCCCATTAACTGTCGGTTCTGGATCCCGAACGGGACCAGTCCCCTGGTCGACATTATCGGAGTCAATAGGAGAAATCACTCGATTTGTTTGGGTGATGTCTCCAAGTTTAATGAACTGTGGTGCTGGCACAGAATCATCTAACAACGGAGTGGATTGTGATTCTCGGACTGTAAGATTCCCCGTGACCTGAACTGCAGGGTAGAGGGACGTCCGATTCAATCTATTCACTTGACTTAAAGGTGGAAATTCCTCCTCGTTGTCTAAAAGCAATTCCTCTGCTGTTTCTTCTTCAAAGGAATCTACTTCTGATGAGGGGGCAGAGATAACTGAACCCTCCAAATTATCAGTGAGTAGGGATCTGACTGCTTCCAGTGTGCCCGCAGCTAATCTAGCTTTATAGCGTTTTTTCAACCAGTTTTCTGCTACCTGAAAAGCTGTATCATTATATGTTGTGTGACCGTGATTTGCAATGATTGCACCGTAATGATCTTGTAGTATAGACAGGCTGTTCTGCAGCCATGTTTGCGTGTTACTTTCCACAGCCTCTCTGAGTTCCTCCGTGGGGGAGGAAGGTCTGATAAATGCAGTGAGTTTTAGTACTTGTCTCCTCATTCCCTTAGGGGGAGTCTGAGTTAAAATTGCTTTGTCGATAATGTGTTTATGATGTATGGCCTGCATTAACTTGAAATAACTTTTCGCCACCTGTCTGACATGTACATTTAACGATTGGTAAACAATTTGACGATCACGACGTGGGTTAATTTGTCCCCCCTCTCCCTCCCCTCCCCTCCTCTGAATATTATTGTGGTGTTTTCTGGCAGATGGGTTCCTTCTAACCTCCGCTGGGAAGCTGGATTGGGCCACCTGGAACCTGTTGGAAAAGTCCATTGGTCAGTATAGAGGCTTACCTGTATTTAGGCCTCAGGTATGCTTCACTCCAAGTCTTCAGTGGCTTCTAGCCTGGGTGCTGCATCCATAAAATCCCTGGGTGGAAAAGGTCTGAAACACTCTGTTTAGAGGGTCACAAACAATTCAAAGATCCTCCAGTCCAAGAAATCCCTCTAAAAGTCCAAGATTTTAATTAGAGTCCATGCTCTCTGTATAACTTCTCCTCTTTTCTGTGAACAGAGTCTTAACAAAAAGAGGAAAAAGAAGGTCCTGGTCCAGAGTTTTTAACTCTCAAACAGCAAAGTGTAGCGCAAACAGGCTTCTCTACAAGGCAAGGCCTCACTGACATACTAAAAACCAATTGTTTATTAATCAATTTAGAAAAATATTTAAAATCAATTAAGGACAAAAAAGGAGTCCAATAAAATCAAATTTCTTAAAGTCAAAGGGTTAGAGTAAGCTTAACACCCTTTAAGACCACTAATTTATTCAAAAAAAAGGCTCCGTTTGGGCCCAATCCAACTTCTATCCCTAACGTTTCGCAGCCTGCTGCTGCTTCATCAGAGGGAGTCACAGCGGGAGTGAACAGGTGTGTTAATGAAGGTCCCGGAGGTGGGAACATAGTCCCACCCCCAGGAGCCCATTGGTTCATACCGCTCTGGATGTTACTTAGGTGTCCCATCTGCCTGAGTGAAATAGGAGAAAAAAAGGGACAAAAAAGAAAATTATAAAGAAAAAAATAAAAGCTTATCAATTACTGGGTGAGGGAGTGAGGGCCCGTGAGGGAATCTTGGGACTGTCGCGGGCTAATGGGGAGAACCCGACACCGGGTACCATCCGGAGCAGGAACGTGATATGGAAAATAAAAAATTATAAGTAAAATATAACAAAAGAGGGGTCATCTTCTATCAGATCCCCAACTGGAATTAACTGCTGAGGTGAAATATGTATCATTCAAAATCCATTCTAAAAATAAAAGAAGACAAGGAAAAAAGAAAAAAAGAAGAGGAAGAGAGGGGGGAAGAAGGGAGGAGAAGAGACACACACCTCCCTATCTGTTATAATAAACTTCTGGTTAAGGTCAGGTGTAGTGCTCTGAAATTTGTCCACCTAGACTGTGCAACATGAAGGAGGGGTTAAAAACCAAGAGGGGAAGAGAATCTTTATTTCTCTATAACCTCTGGTTAAGGTTAGGGTAAATTGTCCCTGGTAGGGTTTATTTCTCCTAGATGGCAAGAGGAGGAGGAAGAAGAGGAGCCGAGGGGAGACAGCATCTCCCCATATCTGCTGTTTAAAGATCCTTGGTTAAGGTTAGGGTTCAATGTATTTTGGTAGGGTAATTCCCTTCCATCTATCACATCACTAAAACCCTCCATGATTCCTTATAAAGAGCCAATCTAAAATGTAGGGTTAGGGTTAGGGTTAGGGTTAGGGTTAGGAGTGAGAAAAAGAACCTGTCCCTCTCAGAGTGGACAGGGTCACAGCAATCGAGTCCCTGTACGCACTCCAGGAGGAACAGAGCGTGCACGGGCCATCGCACCCGACGGTCCGCAGCCTCACATCCCTCTACCTCATAATTGTTCTTTAATTGTCCAGGTAAGTATTTCTTTTACAGGTTTTTTCCTTTCAGGTAAGTATTTTTTTACTTTTTTTACAGGTAAGTATTTCTTTTTTACAGGTTGTCATATCACGTGTCCGTTACTTTGGCTCAATTCCAATAAAGATTTCTAATTCCAATTTGTTTTCTGTGTCTTCTTTCAAATTTAGTTTTAATTAATCTCCAGTTTGAGTTTTTAAGGAAAACCAATAAAACATGAATTAAAATATGAAATAAAATCCCCCAAAATAACAAACTAAAATAACAAACTAACATAAAGTGGAAAAAATTAAATGAGTATGCCCATGTCGCGACGTTTCGAAGATGTTACTCCTTCCTCAGGCGAGGGCATACTGACGAGCTGTGTTTGAAGCTCCTATTTATACTCTCTCCTCTGATCCCGCCTCCTTTGGCTTTTTTTCGGCTTTCTTTTAAATTCCTTTTCAGCTTTTTGCTTTTTTCCAATTCCGCCAGACTTTTGGGCTCTAATCTTTCCCTTTCTTCTTCCTGTCTTCATTTTCAGTCTTTTCCTCTTTTCCCTTTGACTTTTCCCTTTTCCTCATCCTTTCTTCCCTTCTCTTGACCTCTGCCCTTTACCCTTCCTTTTGGCCTACATCTGTCCCTTTCTCTTCCAATTGTTTAGGCTACTATGAATGCCGACTTGGCTTTCTACGAAACTCTCAACCCTGCTTGGGGAGGACTCAACCCTACTTGGGGAGTAAATAATTTAGAAAGGCGATGTGACTGTGGGTTAGGCTTTAGGTTTCAGCTTAGGGTTAGGATTACTTGGGCTTCAGAGCTAGTACTGGGTTAAGGTTTAAGATTTAATTTCCAAAAATGAAGTGGGAGTGGGACTTTCCAAAATTGTAAAATTGTTAGGGCCAGATTAGATCAGGGGGTAGGTAAAATAGGGCTAAATTCCAATTAGGGTTTGATTAATTTTAGATAAACAAATTGGTTAGGGTTAGGGTTATGATTGGGTAGGGCATAGATGCTAGATTTAGCTTAACTAGGAGTGAGACCCAAAGACCAACCGGATCGAGGCGCTGGCTGGTTAGGAGTGAGAAAAAGAACCTGTCCCTCTCAGAGTGGACAGGGTCACAGCAATCGAGTCCCTGTACGCACTCCAGGAGGAACAGAGCGTGCACGGGCCATCGCACCCGACGGTCCGCAGCCTCACATCCCTCTACCTCATAATTGTTCTTTAATTGTCCAGGTAAGTATTTCTTTTACAGGTTTTTTCCTTTCAGGTAAGTATTTTTTTACTTTTTTTACAGGTAAGTATTTCTTTTTTACAGGTTGTCATATCACGTGTCCGTTACTTTGGCTCAATTCCAATAAAGATTTCTAATTCCAATTTGTTTTTCTGTGTCTTCTTTCAAATTTAGTTTTAATTAATCTCCAGTTTGAGTTTTTAAGGAAAACCAATAAAACATGAATTAAATATGAAATAAAATCCCCCAAAATAACAAACTAAAATAACAAACTAACATAAAGTGGAAAAAATTAAATGAGTATGCCCATGTCGCGACGTTTCGAAGATGTTACTCCTTCCTCAGGCGAGGGCATACTGACGAGCTGTGTTTGAAGCTCCTATTTATACTCTCTCCTCTGATCCCGCCTCCTTTGGCTTTTTTTCGGCTTTCTTTTAAATTCCTTTTCAGCTTTTTGCTTTTTTCCAATTCCGCCAGACTTTTGGGCTCTAATCTTTCCCTTTCTTCTTCCTGTCTTCATTTTCAGTCTTTTCCTCTTTTCCCTTTGACTTTTCCCTTTTCCTCATCCTTTTCTTCCCTTCTCTTGACCTCTGCCCTTTACCCTTCCTTTTGGCCTACATCTGTCCCTTTCTCTTCCAATTGTTTAGGCTACTATGAATGCCGACTTGGCTTTCTACGAAACTCTCAACCCTGCTTGGGGAGGACTCAACCCTACTTGGGGAGTAAATAATTTAGAAAGGCGATGTGACTGTGGGTTAGGCTTTAGGTTTCAGCTTAGGGTTAGGATTACTTGGGCTTCAGAGCTAGTACTGGGTTAAGGTTTAAGATTTAATTTCCAAAAATGAAGTGGGAGTGGGACTTTCCAAAATTGTAAAATTGTTAGGGCCAGATTAGATCAGGGGGTAGGTAAAATAGGGCTAAATTCCAATTAGGGTTTGATTAATTTTAGATAAACAAATTGGTTAGGGTTAGGGTTATGATTTGGGTAGGGCATAGATGCTAGATTTAGCTTAACTAGGAGTGAGACCCAAAGACCAACCGGATCGAGGCGCTGGCTGGTTAGGAGTGAGAAAAAGAACCTGTCCTCTCAGAGTGGACAGGGTCACAGCAATCGAGTCCCTGTACGCACTCCAGGAGGAACAGAGCGTGCACGGGCCATCGCACCCGACGGTCCGCAGCCTCACATCCCTCTACCTCATAATTGTTCTTTAATTGTCCAGGTAAGTATTTCTTTTACAGGTTTTTTTCCTTTCAGGTAAGTATTTTTTTTACTTTTTTACAGGTAAGTATTTCTTTTTTACAGGTTGTCATATCACGTGTCCGTTACTTTGGCTCAATTCCAATAAAGATTTCTAATTCCAATTTGTTTTCTGTGTCTTCTTTCAAATTTAGTTTTTAATTAATCTCCAGTTTGAGTTTTTAAGGAAAACCAATAAAACATGAATTAAAATATGAAATAAAATCCCCCAAAATAACAAACTAAAATAACAAACTAACATAAAGTGGAAAAAATTAAATGAGTATGCCCATGTCGCGACGTTTCGAAGATGTTACTCCTTCCTCAGGCGAGGGCATACTGACGAGCTGTGTTTGAAGCTCCTATTTATACTCTCTCCTCTGATCCCGCCTCCTTTGGCTTTTTTTCGGCTTTCTTTAAATTCCTTTTCA